>NC_139989.1:51721796-51854296 GCF_964263955.1 Coregonus lavaretus
GAAAGCCTATGTGTGGGTGAGAGAGTGAGTGTGGCCTGTTATGGACAAAACATTAAAAGAAGAGTGATTTATGACCCCCATCTGCCTGACAAGCATGTCTAGCACAGTGCAGCAGATGTCCACAGATATCCCACTTCCATTTGCAACGTGGCATTTCCGGCCCAGGCAGCATCCAAGACCAGCACACAAACCTCATGCAAGTCCCCCATCCCAAAAGTAACTAATCCTAGTAAGTGTCCAAGTTCCAAATTCCGAACCTAATATCCAAAACCATTACGGAAATCTTGTTTCCAAAACCCCAAATTAATGTCCAAACCAATATCAGGCCTTGTTTTTATCGCCTTTACGGAACCTTGGACATTCTAGTCCTACTGTACCAAAGGTCATCTGGAGGTGGCTGATTTCATGCCACCTCCACCCTTGCTGGATTGACAGCTTCCTGGGTATGTGCTCCAGTGCTGCAGCCTGCCCTGTAGTGCATATGTGTCCATCGTGCCTGCAGAGTGAATACCTGCCCTCTGGTTAGAGCGTGTGGAGATTATGCAGTGTCTTTGTGTTGACACTCCACTACTTCTTGACCTCTGTGACCCCTGTTCAGTTTTTTCTGCCGTCTGACAATTTGGCCTGCATGGCCCTCTGACCCTGACTGTTAGAACAGACACATGTGGAAGTCACGCCTGTTGACCTGCTAAATTCACATGGAAAAGAAAACATTGTCATAGAGACATACAGACCTTTACTATACGGCCCTGATAGGACAGGAGGGCAAAGGTTACCATAAGTTCCCAGACGTTACTGCTACTGGCTAGCGTGTGTGTGTGTGTGTGTGTGTGTGTGTGTGTGTGTGTGTGTGTGTGTGTGTGTGTGTGTGTCTGAACGTGTGTGAGGGTGTTGGTTCTCTTACTGTGGCAGAGGGAGTCGCTGACGGGGGTACAGGCGCTCAGCTCCACCTCGATGCCCTCATCACATATGGTGCAGGGCAGGCAGGGGTCCAGGTAGCTGTCCCGGTCGGAGTAGGTGTCGTCTATACACTCCTCACACACCGTGTCGTGGTTGTGCTCGCAGTGTGCCAACACGCCCTGGCCCGCCGGGCACACCGTGCAGGGCTCACAGAGCCCAGACACTTCACTCAGGTAGTAGTTGTAGTCACACACGCAGATGGCATCGTTGGAGTCAGTGCAGGGCGTCTGCATGCGCATCAGACCTGTACACATGGTGCAGGGGATACAGGTCTCTGTGTGGCTGTAGTTCTCTGAGTAGGTCTCACCTGGAGGGGAAGAAAGAAGAAGGGGACAGAGAAAGATGAGGGAGAGGATGAGACAGAGGGGTGAAGGGGAGAGGGGGATGGAGAGAGGAGAGAGGAAATATTTATATGAGGAGGAGATAAGCAGGGAGCAAGAGAGAAAGAGAGAGAGAGAGAGAGAGAGAGAGGGACGGACGGACGGACAGACAGACAGACGGACGACATGAATCATGTTTACTGCTGCTGTGTTCATCTAAAGGGGGGATACAGTGGGCTCTGGATGATTTGTGTTCTGGGACATGAAAGGTGCTCTTGTTGAGGAAGGAGTCTGAAGCCTGCCGCGCTCATTACTATATTGATCTCTGTGTGGACTGTACTGAGTAAAGCACTCATTTCTAAATCATAAACAATGTGACCTGCAGTAATGATATACATCTCTCCTGCTCTGAACAGACGATGAGATGGCCTCTATTCAAAGTTAATCAAGCTGGATTTGGCACAAAGGATCACTGATCATTTGATGCTTGACCAATCTTCATAATTTTCAAGTATGTTGCAGAATGATAAACCCAAATTATAATTTCATCAGACATATTTTGGTAACAACTCAGGGGGATCATTTATAACCGTTGAGTAAATGTCACACTAAATATCTGCGTGCGCTATTTCTGAAAATAATACGTACGTCTAAAAATATTGAGATGTATAAACTTGGCGCACGCCATACGCATGTTTCCCGTTGTAAATCAGACTTGTCATAAAACTGTGCGTGTGTGAACAAGCATTATAACTCCGCCAGGAAAAAACACTCCGTTCACTTGACTATAACACCCTTTAACACCCATTATTTGCTGTATGATTTGGAACTATTGGAATTAGGCCACGGGACGGCAGTTTCTAAAAGAAAGAGCAATGGCAAATCTGATCAGATTTCTGTAGAGGTGTGGGCAGAATGTTTTCATCTTTTACAGTGACTTTTTCAAACTAAACATGCATGATGCCTATAGCGAGTGCCGAACACTTGATTGATTGTATATTCAAAACAATTTAAAAGTAAAATGCTACAGCCCACACTTCTTTGCAAAAGACGAATTGTTTTGTTTATCAATAGATGATTGTGTTTCTTCAGTATCTCCTGCCTTGGTCTCTGAGATGTCGCGCTCCTATCGCACAGCAATACTGTAGCCTATACCCATACTGTGAAGTATTTTACATAAGCTACCAGTCTATTTACTGTGTTGGTAGAATGTTTTCATCTTTTGCAGTAATTGATGCTGTATTTAGCAAAGGACTGTGACACTTTCTGAAAGAGAAAATTATGGCAGATTGTCGTGGACCTGTCAACAATGTTTTGAATTCAATTCCAAAAATAACCACTAACGGCAAATGGTTTCATCTTGTTATTATGTTTTAATGAATAAGCGTGTCATCATATCCCCCATTTGCACAAAGTACTTACTTGCCTGCTTGCAATACAATACTTCAACCAATAGAAAATGTGCGTACGCATGGTCTAAACTTTGCGTGGAGTAAAGGACATTCTCACGCCAAGTTCACTTTTTATAAATGCCAACGTAAAAACTGGTGAACGCATGTTTTGTGGTATATTTTGTACATACGCAACGTTTATAAAGGAGGCCACTGATGACTATTTTCTGAGCCAGTTGTAGTTGTCTTTATGAAGTTCCATCAGTAGAATGTTGGTGCTAAAAGTTGAGCCATGAAGGTGTTGACCCCAAACTGGGTTATTCTCATGCTGAGAGTTCTTAGCGGTACAAAGTAATCCATTAATATTAAATGTTCATATAGAATTTTTTATATATATAATTGGAATCCTGCTGAATTATTCATAGAGTCTGTTATTTTATTGGCTGTAGGAGATGAGAGTGGCGGTTGGTGGGAGAGGAGAGGAGAGGAGAGGAGAGGAGAGGAGAGGAGAGGAGAGGAGAGGAGAGGAGAGGAGAGGAGAGGAGAGGAGAGGAGAGGCTGGCTGGCTGGCTGGTTCAGATAACAGAACAGCGGGATCCCCACCGGATATAGAGTGTTCCCCAAATCCCTCTGTACTCCTGTGTGATGCCCTTCTAAAGGGGGAACAGGAGAGAGGAGGCATCTTGTGCAATCTGTTCAATGTCAATCTTTTGAGACTATTAGAAACAGCAAGAGATGCATGTTTTTGTGTGTGTGTCTGCATCTACGTGAGAGTATCATGTATTGTGTGTGTGTGTGTGTGTGTGTGTGCCTGCGTGCGTGTGTGTGTGTGGCTGCGTGCGTGTGTGCATGCGTGCATGTGTGTCTGTGTGTCTGTGTCAGGACGAGCAATGAGAAGTGTTGGGTGGCAGTTGTTGTTGTGTTCAGTAAGAGAGAGAGAGAGTGTATTGCTGGTGTGAAAAGCCCTGCAGCAATGTCCTAGTGCTTGCCTTGCCTTGTAAGCTGCTCCAGCATGTAAACACTAGCACAGGCTGAGCCTTATAGCTCTAACACCTTGAAAACAGCAGCACAGCTTACTACTTGACAATACAGGGTATCAGCTCTGGTGGTCCTCTGTAGCTCAGCTGGTAGAGCACGGCGCTTGTAATGCTAAGGTAGTGGGTTCGTTCCCCGGGACCACCCATACACACAAAAAAAATTTATGCACGCATGACTGTAAGTCGCTTTGGATAAAAGCGTCTGCTAAATGGCATATTATTATTTATATCTCCCTTACTTTAACCACAGTGGAAACAGAGAATGTGAGAGGTAATGGCTTTGAAACGTTAGTGGAGGATAAACCTCATAACAGGGCTGGATAAAACAGGCTCATTCTGTGAGAATAGGATTTTATTTCCTCTGAGTTTCCAACTCCAACCATTTGAGGTAACACAGTGAAAAACATTGGCGATGGTCCAAAATTGGATGATCAAACAAACATGCATGTTACAGACCATCAAAAAGACCATCAAATAGTAAATATAAATTCATATGATTCATAAGAATCAGGGAACAGGGCAATGGAGAGACCTGAGGTTGAGCTCCCTCCACTGCCAGGTGGTGGCTCAGGTCCAGTGTTATTGTTCTCTAACATTTCTCAGCAGTCAGTCAGCAGTGAGTGGTTCAGATGGTGGTCTCTTTATATGGCTCTGGCTAGAGGTTGTAGAGCTGACATAGACCGAGTGAGCGGGACCTTCGATCCGGGCGGATAAATAACTGACCTTAGGGTAAATAATGATTAGAAGTAGGACTCAGAGCCTTTGTTTTCTTTTCAGTCAGGCTCGATGGTACAACCTTTCCTCAACCTCCCCAATTATCCCGCAGTGCAACAGGCCTCGCATGCATAAATCCCTATGCAGTCATTGTATATAAACATGTCTAAACGTGACCATATGCACTGTATGCTACAGAACCACGCACATGCAGGACACAGGAGAGAGATGAGAGCGTGAGAGAGAGAGAGAGATGAGAGCGTGAGAGAGAGAGAGAGAGAGAGAGAGAGAGAGAGAGAGAGAGAGAGAGAGAGAGAGAGAGAGAGAGAGAGAGAGAGAGAGAGAGAGAGAGAGAGAGAGAGAGAGAGAGAGAGAGAGAGAGAGAGAGAGAGAGAGAGAGAGAGAGAGAGAGAGAGAGAGAGAGAGAGAAGGGGTGAATATCTAGCAGTATGATCCTGTCAGCAGTTAGTGATTGAAGGCTGATGGATGTAGTGTAAATGTGCCAATTCAGCCTGAGAAGTGTTTCGACCCCATTAGATTAGCATAATTAATAATGCAGGTCTGGACATCCTTAAGCTTCTCCTGTGTCCATCCTCTTTTCTCTTCTCCATCATCAGCACTATCCTGCTGTGTTCTTCTGTGGCCATTTCCCCACTGATGTCAGACAGTACTATGGCTTTCCTTCCTTAAGTCTTTTCTCTCTTTCTGCTATGCTAACATAACATACTGGCTCTTGTCTCTCTGTAGGGCTATACGTTAAACGTTTTGAAACCTGTGTGCCAATTTTTATTTGTCTTTTAAAACTTGAAACATTTCTTTATCAGTGTGTAATTATCACGGCACGCCTCAGTGGTCCGCTTGGCTCGACCCCAAGGTTTACAACATCTGTTTAGGGTATTATTAACGTTACTATAATGCTATTATTAGGATTTTAAAAAGGGAAGTCATATCTGGTGACAGTTACATGTTATCCCTCATTATCTTGCCTAGTGATGTTCTGGGGTCAGTGGAGTAATGCAGTAGTTTCCACTGTAGGAGCCACAGAGGACTCTCAAACTCTAATTCCTCCTCATTCCCCCATTACCCACTGATCCACAATCAGTCAGTCCTTTTTTACACACTCCATTGACTAAGGAAGCTGTGGTTCTCCTCTCTCTCTCAGTCCCTCTCTCTCTCTTTCTCCCTCTCTCTCTATCTCTCTCTCTCTCTCTAAATCCCCAACTGAACCCCATTCAGTCAGCGGACTTTGTAAACGCTTCATTGACTGGCAGGGCTCTGCCTTTTCTCTCTCCATCCCCACTGATCCCCAGTCAGTTGCAGCCCCCTTTGTGATGCTTCACTGAGAGGCAGCTCTGGATGTGCTGTGTCCCATGACAGGCAGAGAGAGAGAAAGTGGAAAGGACTGATAAATATTTTAGCGGTGCTGACGTTGGCAGGCGTCTAGACCTGAAAGGATAGGATAGGGCAATGAGGAGGGGAGGTGTTAGCGGGACAGGGAGTAGAGTATGCAGAGAGGAAGAAGAGGTAAATAAAGATGCACCCATATTTACCATGAAACAGGAAATGGATGCTCTGAATGTTTTTTCACCTTTTTAAAATATTAATACCTGCACTTTATGAAATACTGCTTCTATCTACGTATATACCGCGAGACCCATGAGGTGGCACACAATTGGCCCAGCATCGTCCGGGTTAGGGGAGGGCTTGGCTGGCTGGGATGTCCTTGTCCCATCGTGCTCTCGCGCATGCACGCTGACTTCGGTCACTAGCTGTACAGTGTTTCCTCTGACACATTGGTGCTTCCGGGTTAAGCGGGCAGTGTGTCAAGAAGCAGTGCGGCTTGGCGGGGTCGTGTTACGGAGGACGCATGGCTCTCAACCTTCGCCTCTCCTGAGACCGTACAGGAGTTGCAGCGATGGGACAAGACTGTAACTACCAATTGGATATCATGAAAAAGGGAGAGTTCCTAAAACAGGCAAAGGCTAGCAGTGTCAGTAACATAATTGGAATGCTGAGCGGTGGTTTATCATTTACCATTAACATATTTTTTATCACAGTAAAAGTGACAGCATTTATACATTTTAATTGATAAATTATGGACTCTTAGGGCAGGGTTCAGTCAAACATTAGAATACAACACAGTCCATATTAGGATATCTCTGCTGCTTTTGCAAAGAAACCAAGCAGCCCCAGTTTCCTGCTGTAATCCATCACTTTGTGTAATTTGCTGATAATAATGATGACTTAGTCTCCATTCCTCATCCCCTCCTCTCCCATTTCCCCTCCCTTCATCCTCAGAATATTACAGTTATTCTCTTACCTCTCTATCTACACTGTCTGGTTGGCTGTACACCAACTGACAAGCTGCTGTTGATGAGAGTTTGATCTTAAACTGCCAAGGTCCAGGAATATTAATATTAATATTAAAATGATGTGCATACCATGTCTTTACACATTGTTGGCCAGCAGTTCACAGGCATCCGAGGCCAGTGTTGTGCCTGTAGGAACTTGTTATGGTGAGACTATATCAAGTAGCAACACAGGCCATCTTCTGACTAAATGACTTAATTTATCTAATTTTAGACCTCGTCTGTTCTGTGTCCTGCTCAACATTGTTGGAAAACACTGGCATTCCTGGGATTTGTAAAGGACCTCAACTGAAGAATACTTTGTCTGTGAAAATGTCACAGTTGTGAAAGAAGATCCTATTTGTATGACTCAGTCAATAGAGCAGACCTGACACCAATCATGAGTCACAATGCACTCTGACATTCTGCTCATCCACCACAGCTATGCAGTGACCTATGAGAACTACACTTTGACTTCTACTCTGTGTTCTCACAAATACTACATAGGAGCATCTTAACTACTGTAAAGGACAACAACAGAAAGAGAGTAAAAGAGAAAGAGAGGGAAAATGGTGAAACAAGCCCTAAGATGAAGTGCATATGTTTGTTTGGGGCCTCCTGTAGCTCAGTTGGTAGAGCATGGCGCTTGCAAAGCCAGGGTTGTGGGTTCGATTCCCATGGGGGGCGAGTATGAAAGATATATGCACTCACTAACTGTAAGTCGCTCTGGATAAGAGCGTCTGCTAAATGACTCAAAAATGTTGTTTTTTTTATGTAAAAATGTTTGCTTAAAGGCTCTTCCTCTCTGTAGGACGTTCTAGTGCAACATTGGCACCTCTCCCGTCCCGTCTTATCCTCCCTCTGAATCAGTGCTAATGGTTTTCAGCCTAAGTTGTAAGTGAACACATTTGGCCCCACTTACAGCCATCAAACACAGGAATTCCTGCCTGTTTCCAAAGAACACTATGTTATTAAAACAGGGACAGAAGGCTTTTTTTTTAGTAAAGTGCAATTTGGACAGTAACATTTTTGTTCAGGCTTATTTCTGTTTTGAGTTGATGGTTTTAGATGGTGGGGTATTAATGTGTAAATTGGCATTGATGGTGTTAATGAGTGCATATAAGGTGAAATGAAATCATTGAGGCGGCCCGCCTAAGTCCAAACAGTGTAAAAACAATCAAATATATATATATATACACTACCGTTCAAAAGTTTGGGGTCACATAGAAATGTCGTTGTTTTCGAAAGAAAATCAATTTTTTTGTCCATTAAAATAACATCAAATTGATCAGAAATACAGTGTAGACATTGATAATGTTGTAAATGGCTATTGTAGCTGGAAATGGCTGATTTTTAATGGAATATCTACATAGGCGTACTGAGGCCCATTATCAGCAACCATCAGTCCTGTGTTCCAATGGCACGTTGTGTTTGCTAATCCAAGTTTATCATTTTAAAAGGCTAATTGATCATTAGAAAACCATTTTGCAATTGTGTTAGCACAGCTGAAAACTGTTGTGCTGATTAAAGAAGCAATAAAACTGGTCTTCTTGAGACTAGTTGAGTATCTGGAGCATCAGCAATTGTGGGTTCAATTACAGGCTCAAAATGGCCAGAAACAAATAACTTTCTTCTGAAACTCGTCAGTCTATTCTTGTTCTGAGAAATGAAGGCTATTCCATGCGAGAAATTGCCAAGAAACTAAAGATCTCTTACAACGCTGTGTACTACTCCCTTCACAGAACAGCACAAACTGGCTCTAACCAGAATAGAAAGAGGAGTGGGAGGCCCCGGTGCACGACTGAGCAAGAGGACAAATACATTTGAGTGTCTAGTTTGAGAAACAGGCGCCTCACAGGTCCTCAACTGGCAGCTTCATTAAATAGTACACACAAAACACCAGTCTCAACGTCAACAGTGAAGAGGCGACTCCGGGATGCTGACCTTCTAGGCAGAGTTGCAAAGAAAAAGCCATATCTCAGACTGGCCAATAAAAATAAAAGATGGGCAGTCTGAGATATGACTTTTTTTCTACATTTTCTGGATGGAAAAACACTTTCAGTCTAAACTTAAATTGCTGAAACCAGATATAAAGTATGTAATAAATATAAGTCCAAACTGAGTAAAACCAGATATAAAGTATGCAATAAATATAAGTCCAAACAGTGTAAAAACAATCAAATATATATAGACAATCAGGGAGAATTGAAAATTCCAAAAATAATGAATTTAGCAGTATAGATTGTGTTATTATGTTTGAGCAAAAGAACACAACAGTAGCCATGGCAAAATGCATTGAATCGCAGAAAATTTGCTTTAAAACTGCAATGTTTTCTCTCAGTTGCATGGCGAAATGTGGAGAATTGCAGGAAATTAACTTTAAAACGACAAAAATGTATCTCTGCTCCATGGAGAAATGTGTAGAATTGCAGGAAATTGGCTCAAAAATTCAAATATTTCTCTACACCACCAAGATGGGGGCTTCTAAAATTCTGACGTGCCGACGGGCCAACTGCGCCCCCTGCCATGCCTCCTGCCACACCCACCACATAAGCCCCTTTTTGATCCAGAAAAAAACCTGTAGTTGTGCACCTGAAAATAGCTGTGTGTGTGTGTGTGCCTGTGTGCCTGTGTATATGTCTGTATAGATGTGCACTTTTGCATTTGAGGGATGTACTCACTGTCCAGGCACTGGGCGCAGACGGTCTGGTTGGCACCACACTTCCTCACCACCCCCTCTCCAGGTGGGCACTCCTCACAGCACGCTCCACTCTTGGTATACTGGCCTGACTCACAGGGCACCTGCACCGCCCGCTCCGTCTTAGAAGCCAGCAATACCCCAACCTGGCACAGACAGAGGAACAGACAGAAGGGGGTTAAAGCAGAGGGCACCCATTGAGGGGAACGTTTTGGAGGCAAAAATGACAGCCAGATGCGTATTACAATCATGTTCCTAATCTAACCTCTTATCATGGCATTAAATAATTTTGTCTACATCCCAATCAGAGACAATTTATTCTACAGAGCAATACATTGTCCCAACCCTCCCGGTGCTCACCCATGACTGGTCCTAGTAACACCTAGAAACATATGCGCCTAACGCACAACCTCATGTTGCATGTTAGCACTTCAATATATCCCCCCATACATACACACACACACCCATGGATACACACACTCGCACACACACACACACACACACACATGTACACACACTTCCCCCCAGAATTCCTGTTCCGATCATCCATCTCCAGCCTGCTGCCCTTCACACTGCAGCTCTCAGTGTGTCTGCAGAGTGTTTACAAAGACTCCTGAACCCATTCATTCATAAGGAGAAGATCTAGGTTTGTTTTTCTAATACTTGATTTGTGTTTTCTTCCCCATAGGGGTTACTCTCCTCCTTATTTATTCTGCTTGTAGTGCAAACGTTAGTCGAGTACCGCTGGCTAGAGCATACTGCAAGTCCAGGTGGGACTGTTCCTGGTAGTAAAGCGTTTGAGGAACTTATCTTTTTCTTTAAGGCCAAGACAAACGGAGCTGTCTACGGGGCTATTGGTCAGACTCAGTACTGTTGATGGAGGCCCTGGGAGAGTTAACTTCCTTGTTTTTCTCTCTAATTGCTAAGTGTGGTAAAAGACAGATTCCTCTCTGTAATTTGCATTACGATTCCTCATATTGCTCAACTTAACTATAAATTCACACACGCACGCACACAAAACACGCACACGCACACGCACACGCACACACACACACACACACACGCTGCCTCCTGCTACACACAATCTTCTCTCTTTCTCTTTTTATTTCCACTCTTTTTCTCACTGCCTCTCTCCACTCTCCCTCTCTCTCCCCTTCTCTGTCACTTCCTTTCTCTCACTCTGATATAAATGCCAAACAGCTTCACAGGCACAGGACTAAAGCATGTTTTCATACGTACAATACATTTAAATAAGGAAACAATAATGTGAAGCACATTCTGAGGTCATAATCATAAAAATCATTAGACTGAAATGCTTTAACGTTTAATGCCTCACATTTTACTAAGAAAAACTGCTGGTCTTCTCTCTTTCTCTTTAACTGTCTCCCTCTCTCCCCCTCCCTCAGCCCCTGCTTTCATTCAGAAACAGATGCACTGAGAGCAGCCACCAGCACAGCTCTCTCTCTCTGTCGATCGACTCTCATGCGCTCTGTACATTTCTCCCTCTCTCTCTCCTCCATCTCTCTCTCCTCCCTCTCTCTCTCTCCTCCCTCTCTTTCTCTCCTGCCCCCCCCCCCCCCCCCCCCCAGTTGGATAAACACTCCAAACAGCCCACCCGCCCGCTCGGAGGCGTCCGCATGGTCCTAATGCACACTGTTCTTTTGTATCACATTCCAATGATAAAACAGAAGGGGGACAAAAATGCAATTTCAGAATGTGGGGGGGACATGTCCCCCGTTCCCCGTCACCCCCCTCCGTCCCCAATGAAAGTTGCACCCCTGACCCCTCTACTCATGTCATGTCTCCCTCTGTTGGAGAATTTCCCAAAGCATTGCTAAACCACACATCAGCACCTTTTCTTATCCTTCCTAATTTATGCAAACCTTGGCTCAAAACCTCTGTTTTTATTTGAATATGGTCATAGATTAAAATCACCAGGTTGGTGAATGTGAACTTGGAATGCAGCCCAAACCCCCGAGTTTATCTGTATTTGTATCCATCTTGTCAGTGAAATAAACTGGCAATTACCAGCCTCACCTCTGATAAGGAGCCTGCTACCCTCAACATGATCTGAGTGACTGAAAGGTGCTGCATGGTCAATCCGATGTCTGCATTGGCCGTGCAGCATTTAGGGTGATATGGCCTCTGCAGAAGTCAGGGCATTCATACTTCTTGAGCTTCGCGGAGCAGCGCAGAACTGTTGTGAAGGATGTTGTCAAGGAAGTGAGTTTGTGTTTATACAGGACCTCCCGCCCTCACCCACCATGAACCAATCATATATGGAGCCCTACGCATTGTCACAAAATTTGAGAGGCGCACGGCGATGCGGTACGGAGCTTATTTTGGTCTCTGCATGCCTCCCCTCCGGAAACTCCGCAATTGCGTCACACCATCCATACGGAGCCTCCGACCACATTTTCGGATCAAGCATAAATTGGCTTTAAGTCTTCAACTCAAAAGTGTAGAATAAGGCAATGCCCTCACACACACATACACACACACACATGCACACACACACACACACACACACACATACACACACCAGGTCACATCCCCAGCCTTGACATTCCTGCTTTGCACTCTCCCCGATTTCATAGTCAATTAGAGACTATTTCTCAATCTAATTCTACAAACGTGCTCTATACTACCACAATGTTGTAAAGAAGCTGTCAAAACAGACTTCTCCTGAGTCATGTATAGGGCTGTTCACATGGTGAGTGAATGAACAAGCCTTATTGTACCAGCAGGTCTTGACATATCAGGAGGATTAGCCTATGACAGCCACTAGACCAGCAGGTTTAGGCATATCAGGAAGATTAGCCCATGACAGCCACTTCCCAAATAATAGCAAATAGTTTGTCATCATCACCATCACCATTATCATTATCATCACCCAACTATCAAAAATTCTGATGCATGTCATGAATTTCTCAAAACATTTTGCACTTCAGATAAGACACTACCTCCACTTCAACAGAAGCCTACTGCCAAAAAAGGAAAAGGAAATATGGGGACTTTAGGATTTCATTGCAGGTCCATTTATAAAAACTGTTGTTAGAGCACATATGGACTGAAATTTAAAGGGTTTGGTCAATCATCAGTAAATGGTACAGATCTGTTTCATATATGCATACTCAATGTTGGGGAAGCTACTCTGAAAATATAGTTTACCCAGCTACCAAAGTAGTTAAACTGGGTATATGGGTGAAGTAGGCAATGATTTCCTTTCTTTTTTCTGCATCAGACCTGCTTTATTCTCACTTGGAACACTTGTTTTTGTGTTTATTAGGTTAAATTACACATTCTGTTATCATATGACCTCAAAGTGATCTGTTCTTGCAATTTGTAGTCTATGACATTTCAGATTTACATATTAATGTTTTTCAAGAAGTAGTTTGGATGTAGTGAACTACTTTTTCAAAGTAACTTTAGTTAAGTAAAATATTTGTTCTTAATGGTAGATTAACTTCTTCCAGTGTGAAGTAATTGGTAGCTTGGTCAACTATGTTTTCTGAGTAGCTTCCCCATCACTGAGTATGCATATATGCAACAGATCTGTGCCATTTACCAATGACTGACCAAGCTTTTTACATTTCAGTCCATATGTGATCTTATAACAGTTTTTAATGAATGGACCTGCTATGAAATCCAACAATTCTAAAAGGAACCTTGGACTATGGCACCTGCCTATGAAAACCTTCCAGGATGGTTGTTCTATAAAGGATATAGATGAAGAGCACGGTGTTATTATAAAATACACATACGGGTTTCTTATGATCAGTTCTGAGATGAGGGGTGATAAGCACCTTCCCTCCAGCAGCTCTCCTCAGATTAGTATCGTGACTAATTTGCCAGCATTAGTTGGAGAAATACGCGGGACAGTGCAGGGATCCCCAGTCCAATAAAACTCCAGTTTTATAACGCAGAGTAATAAAATGCCAACAATGAACACGTTTCTCCCATGCTAGCTATTCAATAAAAATTAAATATATTTCTTATGAAATCAGAGTTATAAATCATGCCACTACTCACCACTCCAAACAACATCACCAATGATAAGGTACCCATCATGCTTCGGTTTCCTACAGTGTCATAAAACAAATAGACTATACTAAGTGGATACTGCAAAGGAACATACAGGACGAATTGTTCATTTTAATTCCAGTGGCAATTCTTTATCAATGAGTCCGCAGTGAATTCCACATGCTCTTCGCTGCCGTGTAGCGTTCGAGACCTTTTGAGAGTGAGTTGCGTCGCTTTGGCAGGTCACTGGTGCGTGCGTACAGCGTCCCCGCGCAGACTGACTGTACTGGGCGCTATCCAGCAGTGCACTGCGGAGGCAAGAGTCGTGCACGAACTGAAGAGAGGCACGTTCACTCTTTCCCGATTCACTCTGTGACTTCTGCAGTAGACGACTTGCACGATCTACCCCAGGGATCATCAACTAGATTCAGGCGCGGGCCGGAACATAACTACAAATAATTTGTAGACTGCAAATTGACCGCAAGAAGCCCAAACATATATAATATTTGACTAAAACATAATAATTCCAAACCTTGCTTACATTTTTATATGGTCATGTGTTTCTCTATTATGCATGGCAATACTTGGGAACAGATATCCCAAATAAAAACAACTTGGAGCTGATTTCCAGGTGTTTTAACAATTAAAATGTCCAACAATTAAAAACACCTGCGGTACAAATTCGGCCATCTGGGCGCCAGTTGGGGAACCCTGATCTACACAGACAAGAGACAAGGTTCTACTGGAGTCACTTTTCTGACACTTCATATCTCTCTCTCTTTCTCTCTCTCTCTCTCTCTCTCTCTCTCTCTCTCTCTCTCTCTCTCTCTCTCTCGCTCTCCCTCCGAAGCGTTGCATTGCATGTTGTTTGCCATAGAAAGCATCCCCGGAAATCTACTTGAAATCTTTGGGTAGATGCGTTTTTCACATGCAGTTTTGTTGATCATTTTTAATTCATGTGGTCTGTATTATTGTGTCAACTTTATATTTATTATTTGGGTGTCTAATAAAAAGCATGAGCTGGTGCACACCCCAACAAAGTTGGTAGAGGTGCTGACCAAAGGCGAACAAACTGTACGCTAAAAAAGAAACTAACAAAGAATGTCGCACACTCTATATACAAGCTCACAGTAATTTATTGAGTAAACCACCAACGTTTTGGCATCACTGTGACTTTTTCAGGGTCAGGTGTCAAGCACATCATCATTCAAGGCACAGCTTGATTCTTGCGCTTTCTGCGTAGTACATAGTAGGCTTCGGTACGTAGCCCTATAGCCTACAATATTTACCAGCCGCACCTAAAAAATGATATATATACAGTACATGTAGCGAAAAGAAGAAGTGGGAAGCAACACCATACGCATCGCGCCAATAGGGTTAAACCACTTGGTGGGAATTGTAAAGTGGATCATATAGCGAGGACCCGCCTTTCGAACGGGTAGGCACGTCGACTTTCTTTCAAGGCCCTTCACACATATGTCCGTACCTTCCGATGGCCTCTCGGCCGCAATCCCACTTCTGACACCAACATAGCGAACAGAGGAAGCGGGAAGTGAATCCGGGTCTCCGCTATATTAACCCTATGCATCGCGACAATAGGGTTAACCCACATGGTGGGAATTGTAACATGGCTCATATTGCTAGGATTTTTACCAGCTACACCACAGAATCTTCTAGCACAATATAATGATACACCACAAGAGGGAGACTGCTTAACTTGCATAGTTGGTCATCCCTGAAGTAACACTACTGTGAATGATCAGGCTATCAAAGGAAAGTCAGTTCAATGAGGGATGTGCACTTTCAAGAAAGAAACAACTGAATTAATATTGACTCATGTTTTACAATCCATTTTATAACATAATTTCATGTCATGTAATTTCATACCAAAGCTTACAACCGTTGACCTACCACTTGTACTTATAGTACCATGATGACACAACGCCATATGGCAAGTGAATAGAGTGAGAGAGAGTGTGAATTTTCAATTGAGCCATTATGCTCATACACACACCTCTGGGATATGTTCTGTATTGAACCTGTCCATCAAAGCATATCACATGGTCCATTATGTGGAGTTTTTGGACAGGCTCCAGAGTCCTTGACGATACACTAAATTTGGGAAGGCCACTGAAAGACCACTAATGCACGTCTGAGTTCTATAATTGTGTTTAATGCTCATTGAGGTATTTACCCTTTACACTTAAAGGCAAACCAGTGTTGATGGCTATTGATCTCAGACAATTTGGCCAACAGAAGCCACCAATCACGTTGCAGCACACTGAACCTGCCACCGTCACGTCCCACTTCCACTTTAACCTTATTGTCCCCCTGACCCTGTCTGGCTCCACCCCTTCTGTACCTATCAGCTGAGGGGTTCTACTCTACTCTATGGGCTGAAGCCCCCTTGTATTGGCAGGCTGGTTAGGTTTCACCGTTGAGATCTGAATGCTCTCCCTTATTGATCTTTGGACACATCAATGATCCCACATCCTCCCAGAAGACCAGCCCCCACTCCTCACACCCCCATGTCCCCCATCCAGAGGACACGGACCAACCAGTCACTTTAGCCTAATCTAAAACACTGCATAGGAAATACACCGTTAAGAAAGTCTTCTACTGTGTCACTGACCATTACAGATGGTGTCACCCTCAAGTTGGTTTTTGTTTGTATGCATGTAGCCACGATATGACTCTTAAGACTATATTATTATCCATTATGGTAGGTGGTAGGCCTATCATAGTTTGTTGTCATACACTTGGTTGGTTTGTTAAGATGATTGTCATGGCAACTTGCTAATGGATAAACAACCCATTGAAAGAGGTGATGATGAATATGATGATTACATGGTTATGGAGGTGTATACTGTAGTACTTATAGCTGAAATGTATCTATCCAACTGGCCATAAATAACAAATAGCCACTGAAGGAGAGCTCTTTAAGTAGTG
The DNA here is from genome assembly GCF_964263955.1 of Coregonus lavaretus. Lineage (NCBI taxonomy): Eukaryota > Metazoa > Chordata > Actinopteri > Salmoniformes > Salmonidae > Coregonus > Coregonus lavaretus. The sequence goes on from NC_139989.1 coordinate 51,738,237, forward strand.
TTATGCATATAGTTCTGGTATGCTGACAAGCCCTTCTATGAGACATGTATTATTCTCTGCCCACATATCATGTTCCTGTCTTAATGATTAGTCAGCATACTGTAAACCAATGTCATTCCACTCGGCAAGGTCACTCATGAAATATACTTGTGATAACGATTTGATGAGGTTGAACTTTTTAAAGGTTTGAATGAGTAAAGTAGCTGAATGGCCTTATATTTATTCGGATAAGTAATGACATTTGATATGTTTCTGAAAGTACCTTACTCATGACTTTGTCTCATACAGTCCATTGCAGTTTGGTATGGTAACATGGACAGTCTCACTAAGAAGAGACTAGAGAGGGTTGTGTTGAAAGCCTCAAAGATTACTATCTGTCCTGGGACCTTCCCTCTGTGAGCTTTCTGTACACCAAGCGCCTCCAAACGTGCAGAAAAAATAATCAACGACCCCTCCCATCCATCCAATTACCTCTTTCAGCCCCTCCCCTCTGGTAGGCCCTACAGGTCATTGACCACCAAAACTGAACGTTTTAAAAACCGTCCCCCCCCGCCCCCCCCCACAGCAGTCAGAACATTGAACTCCCTTCGCTAGCATAGAGTATGTGGATACCCCTTCAAGTTAGTGGATTCACCTATTTCAGCCACACCCGTTGCCGACAGGTGTATAAAATCGAGCACACAGCCATGCAATCTCCATAGACAAACATTTTCAGTAGAATGGCCCGTACTGAAGAGCTCAGTGACTTTCAACGTGGCACCGTCATAGGATGCCACCTTTCCAACAAGTCAGTTTGTCACATTTCTGCCCTGCTAGAGCTGCCCCAGTCAACTGTAAGTGCTGTTATTGTGAAGTAGAAACGTCTAGGAGCAACAACGGCTCAGCCACGAAGTGGTAGGCCACACAAGCTCACAGAACGGGACCGCCGAATGCTGAAGTGCGTAGCACGTAAAAATCGTCTGTCCTCGGTTGCAACACTCACTACCCACATTCCAAACTGCCACTGGAAGCAACGTCAGCACAAGAACTGTTTGTCGGGAGCTTCATGAAGTGGGTTTCCATGTCAGAGCAGCCTCACACAAGCCTAAGATCACCATGCGCTATGCCAAGTGTCGGCTGGAGTGGTGTAAAGCTCGCCGCCATTGGACTCTGGAGCAGTGGAAACGAGTTCTGTGGAGTGATGAATCACGCTTCACATCTGGCAGTCCGACGGACTGATCTGGGTTTGGCGGATGCCAGGAGAACACTACCTGCCCGAATGCATAGTGCCAACTGTAAAGTTTGGTGGTGGAGGAATAATGGTCTGGGGCTGTTTTTCATGGTTCGGGCAAGGCCTCTTAGATCCAGTGAAGGGAAATCTTAACGCTACAGCATACAATGACATTGTAGACGGTTCTGTGCTTCCAACTTTGTGGCAACAGTTTGGGGAAGGGCCTTTCCTGTTTCAGCATGACAATGCCCCTGTGCAGAAATGGTTTGTCGAGATCGGTGTGGAAGAACTTGACTGGCCTGCACAGAGCCCTAACCTCAACCCCATCAAACAACTTTGGGATGAATTGGAATGCCGACTGCGAGCCAGGCCTAAGCACCCAACATCAATGCTCAACCTCACTAATGCTCTTGTGGCTGAATGGAAGCAAGTCCCCGCGGCAATGTTCCAATATCTAGTGGAAAGCCTTCCCAGAAGAGTGGAGGCTGTTATAGCAGCAAAGGGGGGACCAACTCCATATTAATGCCCATGATTTTGGAATGAGATGTTCGATGAGCAGGTATCCACATATCTTTGGCCATGTAGTGTACCATGACGTACAGTAAACAAATACTACCAACATTGGTTGCGTGGAAACAAAGTACCTTGTATTTTGTAAGTAAATGTGCAGATGCAGCTCTGGTTAGACACAACTATATTTGGTTTGGACAACCAGCCCCTAGAGCTGTTGCATAGGGTTACAACAACACTTAGAACCTATCAGCACAGTGTGTACTGGAGTTGGAAACTATCAGCACAGTGTACTGGACTTAGGGCCTATCAGCACAGTGTACTGGAGTTAGGGCCTATCAGCACAGTGTACTGGAGTTAGGGCCTATCAGCACAGTGTACTGGAGTTAGGGCCTATCAGCACAGTGTGTACTGGAGTTGGAAACTATCAGCACAGTGTACTGGACTTAGGGCCTATCAGCACAGTGTACTGGAGTTAGGGCCTATCAGCACAGTGTACTGGAGTTAGGGCCTATCAGCACAGTGTGTACTGGAGTTGGAAACTATCAGCACAGTGTACTGGACTTAGGGCCTATCAGCACAGTGTACTGGAGTTAGGGCTTATCAGCACAGTGTACTGGAGTAAGGGCTTATCAGCACAGTGTACTGGAGTTAGGGCCTATCAGCACAGTGTACTGGAGTTAGGGCTTATCAGCACAGTGTACTGGAGTTAGGGCCTATCAGCACAGTGTACTGGAGTTAGGGCCTATCAGCACAGTGTACTGGAGTAAGGGCCTATCAGCACAGTGTACTGGAGTTAGGGCCTATCAGCACAGTGTACTGGAGTAAGGGCTTATCAGCACAGTGTACTGGAGTTAGGGCCTATCAGCACAGTGTACTGGAGTAAGGGCTTATCAGCACAGTGTACTGGAGTTAGGGCCTATCAGCACAGTGTACTGGAGTTAGGGCCTATCAGCACAGTGTACTGGAGTTAGGGCCTATCAGCACAGTGTACTGGAGTTAGGGCCTATCAGCACAGTGTACTGGAGTTAGGGCCTATCAGCACAGTATTTGGTATTTTGTATATTTTATTAGGATCCCCCATTAGCTGTTGCAAAAGCAGCAGCTACTCTTCCTGGGGTCCACACAAAACATGAAACATGACATAATACAGAATATTAATAGACAAATTAGGAGTTAGGGCCTATCAGCACAGTGTGCACTGAGGTTGGGACCGGGCAGGTAGAGGCTGATCTAAGAGGTGGACTGTCCCCTAGTGTGCATTGCAGCATGGAGTGGAGAGAGTGGACACCACATGTGTGTATCTATTGCCAAGTAGGGAATAGCCTATCACCTGAGAATGGTTACAGAAAAGCCCAACATATAAAAACAAGAAATATGGTTCCTTTACATAAAAGAGTGCCGGCACAAATCGTTTGTAAGTATAGATAGACGGGGGGGAAAATGTTCAAATATGGACATTAGCCAAGACTGCAGCAGGGGAGCATACATTTTTCATTGGCCAGCCATCTTTGTGTTGTCACATTCATTTTTTGCATTTACCGTAACCCTGACAGATGGATTGAGTTCTGTGTTCAGATCGGATGTCAAGGGTTCAAAGAGGATGATGAAAAAGGATGCACAAAAAGATGATCCCATCAGAACCATTATATAAACGCCCCCTCTCCCCCCTTAAAGTGTTATTATGGGAACCACATTCAGGTGGAGTTGTTGATTGCTTAGAAACCTGAAGATTCTGCATCATTCTGTAATGTGTTTTCATTAGAACAACAGGTTATGGGGGGGGGGGGGGGGGGGGAATAGCTGTGAAAGACTCTGTGCTCCCCCCTCAATCATAATGTGATGCTAAGTGCATTAGTTATGTGTTAATTAGCCCTCTTGTTAATGGGCTGACTAATGATATCCATTCTGTTTTGGGGCCTGCGGTCAGCAAGTCCAAAATCCCAGATGACTGTAATCTCTCCCTCTGTTTCTTTTAGGGAACATTCCTTTGTTCTAGTTATGTGTGTGCATGCATAACTCTCCCCTGTGAGTATTTTGCAAGATTGAGTCATGTTTACTATGCTTTGCACTATGCAAAATTCCTCTGACTTACATGGACAGTAAATTCAAATGACAGCTCTGTATGAAACCAAGGAGAAAAAGCAAAACGGTTACAACTTGTTATACAGCACCCCTCATCATGCATTGTGTGGCTATACTGTATCTTCAGAGTGTAAACTCATACCTCATGTCTCGAGTCACAGTCCTCCTCAGACATCTGTGAGGCTAGAGGGAGGTGGGCTGGGGCTGTTAGGAGGCACTGACCATGACCAGACTTTGACCCAATCTACCCCTGGACTCTGTGGCTTCCCCAATCCCCACCCAGAATGCATAGACTCTGGCTCAGGAGGGAGAGCTAGTGCAGAGTTATAGGTCATATTATAGCTCCCTGAGATGCTCATTCTATCTGGGAGGGGACAACGGAAACCACTGTCCAACCACTGTCCAAGGCCAACCGCTGTCTCCACACAGCCTGTGATGGTGCAATGTGTTTACCCTGACTCGACCCACACACCCACTAACACCACCTTTCTCAGTTCACTAACCCAGCACCCACAATACTAACATAAACAATGGGCAGGTGTTATGTAATGGTCCTGAGGGGTTGTAAAGTCCCACAACCCTGTTCCTGGTTACACGCCTGGCGACAGGACCGTGTCCCCCTCCCGGCTCACGCCCGCTCCCCTGCTGTCACCTCGTAAGGCAGCAGCACGAAGCCAAACAGAGTCAGTGGTCAGGGTTGTGGTAAGGTACACTGAGGCTGGGGAGACCAGGTTGTAAAGCACCTGACCTGTTAGAGGGGATGACCCTTGAGTGCCTTGGTGCCACTAGCAAGACCTGGAGGATATCACAGGGAAGTGGCCAAGCCTAGGCTCCCTGTGTTTGTACAGGTGATAGAGACAGAACTGTCTATCACAGCATGGTCTATCTGACCATTAGAGCATTGAGGAGTGAGAGGGTGTCAGACAAATACAGGCATGGTGGTCCTCTGTTGGCCCTGAGGATGTGGTCTGAGAATTCAGCTCCTGTCACGGTTTCGGCCGAGGCTGCCTCTCTTCCTTGTTCGGGCAGGCTTCGGCGTTCGTTGTCTCCGGAATACTAGCTGCCACCGTTGTATGTTTCATGTTCGTTTGCTTTGGTCTGTTTGTTGTGACACCTGTTCTCATTTAGCGTAATTAGTGTCCTATAAGTTTCTCGTTGTGTTTGTCTAGTGTTGTGTGTGATTGATTTATTTCTGTCGTGTGTTGTGCTTGTATTTGCTTATTCGCTCGGTTGAGCTTCACTCCACTTTGTTGGAGCGTTTACGCACATGTTTAGTGCGCCTTTTGTTTGTGTCGCCTTCGTGCGTAGTTTCGCCTTCGGGCAAGTTTTGTTCGTATTTTCCTTGTTGGAATTTGAACTAAAGTCTTTTGGACTATACTTCGGTGTCCTGCGCTTGATTCCACCACTACACCCACCTACAGCATTCTTGACAGCTCCAAACATGATGGAAGTCCAGTGTGCCCCTGACATCCCCTAGATGTGAGAAGGATCTTGTCCCTAAGCACGCAGGTCAGCTAATAAACACAGCATCCCGTTTACATTCATGGGATAGATGCTAGGTTGTTCATGTTGTGTGTATAGACTAGAATGGAAAACTCCCCACTGGGCACACACTACTTGAATCAACATGGTTTCCACGTAATTTCAATGAAATTACTTTGAACCAATGTGGAATAGACGTTGAATTGACGTCTGTGTCCAGTGGGTCCTGCCTCCCTTCTACTGATTGTACAGTGTGTCATAGAGCACATGGGGGTAACTCCCCTCATCCACCACCATGTAGGAACGCAACCTGGTGGATGGATGCATAGCAGTATTTTGCAACTGGACACTCACCACCACATACAGGCAACAGAGAAGAGAGGAGTGATTCTCTTTAGCCTCCCTCCTGCTCTCCCCTCTAATCAGTCTGGTTGAGCTACCAGCTCTAATCAGCTAAATGGATGGTCTGCTCTGGGTGAATATTGATGATGTTGGGAGGTGGGGACCTTGAAACCTCCCCTGGGGCCTTCTTTAGAGGGCAGGGAGAACTTCAGGAAAGGATTATTATTGCATATTGTTGTGGCAGAATTCACATTTTCCACAACAATACTGTTATTACTGTATTGTGTAAAATGGTGTGTATAAAGTTTCAAGAACATATCAGTAATTTAGTTTAGTATTAGTATATCAGTATCAGTAGTTTGCTATTTGCACTATGATATGGTTTCATTTATATCCCTCAATACATACAATATGTATTGACGGCGGGGGGGGGGGGGGTTAAGGCTCTCAGCTATTTTGTTCTGGACACACGCAGCTAGTCATGTATTCAGTATATCAAACAGTGGAATGATCAAAGTGTCTTAGTGTATGTGAGATTGCATGAGAAGGCCAGGAGACTATTTACTAATGAATTATTCAATTTAATAGGACAATCAAAGTGTGTGCCTGATCCAATATAATAAACCATGCAAATTAATAATAAACCAATTGTGACATGGCAATCCAAAGAAAGCTTACTTATGAATCCAAAACATCCAAACACAAATGTGCATGTAGGCCTTCATTATGTCTATGTATGTGCTTCAATATGTCTTTTTTTATTGTGTGTAATTTTACTTGTCACCCAGGGCGGATGTGGAAAGAGAAAAGTGTGCGTGTGTGTGTGTCTGTCTGTCTGTCTGTCTGTGTTCTGCGTATGCTTGTTTGCACATGGCAGCCTGGTCATATTGTTTGCCTCATTGGTGTCACGATCGTCAGGGAGAGAAGTAGACCAATGCGCAGCGTGATGAATGAACATGTTACTTTATTATATTAAAGCACGAACAAAAACAATAAACGACTCGTGAAGTCCACGGTGACAATGACCGAACACGGAACAAAAACCCACAAACACCAAGGGAAAACAGACAGTATAAATATGGCTCCCAATCAGAGACAACCAGCCAACAGCTGACACTCGTTGCCTCTGATTGGGAGTCACTCAGGCAAACATAGAATACACAACCTAGAACACCCAACATAGAAACAGAACACATAGAATGAACACACCCTGGCTCAACATATAGAGTCCCAGAGCCAGGGTGTGACAGTACCCCCCCCTAAAGGCGCGGACTGCGACCGCGCCTCAACAAGAGCAAAACAGGGGAGGGCTGGGTGGGCACACCTCCTCGGCGGCGGCTCCGGCCCCGGCCTTGCCCACCACCCTCCAATAAACCCCCCATAGCGCCCCTGGTCCGGTCTGGCCCCGCTGGCTGGAGCTGACCTGGACGTAGCAGGAGCGGCTAGCTTCAGCTCCGTTGTGGAGCAGTTGAGCGGTACCTGATTTGGCACCGATGACCCAGGCACGGGTTGTGCCAGACTGACGACGCGCACCCCTGGCTTGGTGCGTGAGGCAGGAACTGACCGGACCGGGCTGACGATGCGCACCCCTGGCTTGGTGCGTGGAGCAGCAACGGGCCGGACCGGGCTGACGATGCGCACTCCTAGCTTGGTGCGTGGAGCCGGAACGGGCCTCACCGGACTGACGACTCGCACCCCTGGCTTGGTGCGTGGAGCCGGAACGGGCCTCACCGGACTGACGACTCGCACCCCTGGCTTGGTGCGTGGAGCAGCAACGGGCTTTACCAGGCTGACGACTCGCACCCCTGGCTTGGTGCGTGGAGCCGGAACGGGCCTCACCGGACTGACGACTCGCACCCCTGGCTTGGTGCGTGGAGCCGGAACGGGCCTCACCGGACTGACGACTCGCACCCCTGGCTTGGTGCGAGTAGCAGGAACGGGCCGGACCAGGCTGACGACTCGCACCCCTGGCTTGGTGCGAGTAGCAGGAACGGGCTGGACCAGGCTGACGACTCGCACCCCTGGCTTGGTGCGAGTGGCAGGAACAGGCCGGTCCGGGCTGGCGACGCGCACCGTATACTTGGTGCGAGTGGCAGGAACAGGCCGGGCCGGGCTGGCGACGCGCACCGTATACTTGGTGCGAGTGGCAGGAACAGGCCGGGCCGGGCTGGCGACGCGCACCGTAGACTTGGTGCGAGTGGCAGGAACAGGCCGGGCCGGGCTGGCGACGCGCACCGTAGACTTGGTGCGAGTGGCAGGAACAGGCCGGGCCGGGCTGGCGACGCGCACCTTAGACTTGGTGCGTGGAGCAGGGACAGGCCGGGCTGGGCTGTCGACGCACACCGTAGGCTTGGTGCGTGGAGCAGGGATTGGCCGGACTGGGCTGGCGACGCACACCGTAGGCTTGGTGCGTGGAGCAGGGACAGGCCGGGCTGGGCTGGCGACGCACACCGTAGGCCTGGTGCGTGGAGCAGGAACAGGCCGGGCTGGGCTGGCGACGCACACCGTAGGCTTGGTGCGTGGAGCAGGGACAGGCCGGGCTGGGCTGGCGACGCACACCGTAGGCCTGGTGCGTGGAGCAGGAACAGGCCGGGCCGGGCTGGCGACGCACACCGTAGGCTTGGTGCGAGGGACAGGAACAGGCCGGGCTGGGCTGGCGACGTGCACCGTACACTTAGTACGGGAAGCAGGAACGGGCCGGACCGGACTGGTGACGCACACCACTTGCTTGGTGTGAGGAGCGGGACTGGGTTTCATCATAACCCTCCGCTCCCTCAGCTGCCTACAGAGTTCCTCTCGCCGTGCCTCATTTCTCACCCTTTCCCTTATCGCCTCCAATAGCTCCATCCTCTGCAACACTAACTCCTGCTCCCTCTGGGCCAGTAGCCCCCTTAACCTGGTGGCCTCCTCACCTAATCGCCCTGTGGCAGCCTCCTGCTGCCCAGTCGCCCCTGCCGTGTGCCCCCCCCTAAAAAATTTTTGGGGTTGCCTCTCGACCGTCCGACGCTGACACTGCTTACGCCGTTGCTCCTCTCTCCATCGCCTCTCAACTGTCTCACTCCATGGCCGGCGATCCATCCCGGCCAGGATCTCCTCCCAGGTCCAGGACCCTTTCCCGTCCAATATCTCCTCCCATGTCCAGGCTGCCTGCTCCTGGACACGCTGCTTGGTCCTGGTATGGTGGGTTTTTCTGTCACGATCGTCAGGGAGAGAAGTAGACCAATGCGCAGAGTGATGAATGAACATGTTACTTTATTATATTAAAGCACGAACAAAAACAATAAACGACTCGTGAAGTCCACGGTGACAATGACCGAACACGGAACAAAAACCCACAAACACCAAGGGAAAACAGACAGTATAAATATGGCTCCCAATCAGAGACAACCAGCCAACAGCTGACACTCGTTGCCTCTGATTGGGAGTCATTCAGGCAAACATAGAATACACAACCTAGAACACCCAACATAGAAACAGAACACATAGAATGAACACACCCTGGCTCAACATATAGAGTCCCAGAGCCAGGGTGTGACAATTGGCAGTGATCAAAGCCTTTAACCTTGTGTGGCTGGGACAGGTTCAGTCAAGACGCACACATGGCTTCAAGCTAATGTCCTGGAAATCCTCAACAAGCAAACAAAGAGAAAGTCAACTTTCTGTCTGTCTGTCTGTGTGTGTGTGCGTGCATTTGTATGGGTGTGTGTGTGCGTTTGCATGGGTGTGTGTTTGCGTGTGGGTGTGTGTGTACAGTACGTGCCATGCAAGTGTGTATACAGGATGTGTTTGTGTCAGTGTGTGTGGCATGCTTATGTCTTTGCAAATGGATGCCAGAATTGAACTTTAAATCTTTCCCCTCCTCCCCTCCTCCTCTCTGTCCTGCTGTATTCTCCTCATCTCACTCTCCAATCACCATCCCTATAAACCTATAGACAACCTGCATGCTGCATCCCAACAGGCTCTTTGTGTCTCTTATCAATCCAGCCACAAAGCAATAGCCTTGCTGTTATAGCATCCCAGTGTCCTCTATATACAACCCCATCCATATCAGAATGGTTTACTGGTGAAAAAGACCATCCAACAACAATCACAGAAATATCCAGACATGTACCATTTGATAAAAGGAAGGAATTCATATTAAGCTAGGTTATTTGTAAGAGTTCTTGAACAGCTAGATAGTAAGCCAATTGGGACCTGATAGACTTTCCTTGGACCAGCAAATTGAGTCCCACAGGGATCATTTTATGGGGGACTGGCATAGGGAGGGGAAAAGCTTCCACATCACTCTCATGATGTTGGTTTGATTGACAACAGTTGAAATTGGCCAGTGACATGGACATGAGCTAGTAGGAACTGGGCCTGACCACAAGCCATGTCCTGTTCCCCCAATAGAATCCTTCTGAATCCTTCTTGGTCCCATGGCATATTATGAAAGCTTCACTGTTGTTTTTGTATTGATTGAAATTCATTTTCGGTAGATAAACATTATGACAGTTGTGTCCAGCAGCGTTTTAATCAACAGCTTGTTTTTAATTATGTGAAACATAAACTCTATTTCACTCTGCAGTAATTGTAAGAATTACAATATAAACATTTAGACATATGTGTCATATCACTATATTTGAGACCTGCTGTGAAATCAGAGAGCAAATTTCCCTATGGATATTAAGATGCACTCTTTATGGGGTATAGAAGTTCAGGCCTCCCCCTGATCTACAGTCGTGGTCAAAAGTTTTGAGAATGACACAAATATACATTTTCACAAAGTCTGCTGCCTCAGATTTTATGATGGCAATTTGCATATACTCCAGAATGTTATGAAGAGTGATCAGATGAATTGCAATTAATTGCAAAGTCCCTCTTTGCCATGAAAATGAACTTAATCCCAAAAACACATTTCCACTGCATTTCAGCCCTGCCACAAAAGGACCAGCTGACATCATGTCAGTGATTCTCTCGTTAACACAGGTGAGAGTGTTGACGAGGACAAGGCTGGCGATCACTCTGTCAGGCTGATTGAGTTAGAATAACAGACTGGAAGCTTTAAAAGGAGGGTGGTGCTTGAAATCATTGTTCTTCCTCTGTTAACCATGGTTACCTGCAAGGTTGCTTTGCACAAAAAGGGCTTCACAGGCAAGGATATTGCTGCTAGTAAGATTGCACCTAAATCAACCATTTATCGGATCATCAAGAACTTCAAGGAGAGAGGTTCAGTTGTTGTGAAGAAGGCTTCAGGGTGCCCAAGAAAGTCCAGCAAGCGCCAGGACCGTCTCCTAAAGTTGATTCAGCTGCGGGATCGGGGCACCACCAGTGCAGAGCTTGCTCAGGAATGGCAGCAGGCAGGTGTGAGTGCATCTGCACGCACAGTGAGGCAAAGACTTTTGGAGGATGGCCTGGTGTCAAGAAGGGCAGCGAGGAAGCCACTTCTCTCCAGGAAAAACTTCAGGGACAGACTGATATTCTGCAAAAGGTACAGGTATTGGACTGCTGAGGACTGGGGTAAAGTCATTTTCTCTGATTAATCCCCTTTCCGATTGTTTGGGGTATCCGGAAAAATGTTTGTCCGGAGAAGACAAGGTGAGCGCTACCATCAGTCCTGTGTCATGCCAACAGTAAAGCATCCTGAGACCATTCATGTGTGGGGTTGCTTCTCAGCCAAGGGAGTGGGCTCACTCACAATTCTGCCTAAGAACACAGCCATGAATAAAGAATGGTACCAACACATCCTCTGAGAGCAACTTCTCCCAACCATCCAAGAACAGTTTGATGACGAACAATGCCTTTTCCAGCATGATGGAGCACCTTGCCATAAGGCAAAAGTGATAACTAAGTGGCTCGGGGAACAAAACATCGACATTTTGGGTCCATGGCAAGGAAACTCCACTTGTGGTCAATCCTCAAGAGGCAGGTGGACAAACAAAAACCCACAAATTCTGACAAACTCCAAGCATTGATTATGCAAAAATGGGCTGCCATCAGTCAGGATGTGGCCCAGAAGTTAATTGACAGCATGCCAGGGTGGATTGCAGAGGTCTTGAAAAAGAAGGGTCAACACTGCAAATATTGACTCTTTGCATAAACTTAATGTAATTGTCAATAAAAGCCTTTGACACTTATGGAATGCTTGTAATTATACTTCAGTATAAATAGTAACATCTGACAAACACATCTAAAAACACTGAAGCAGCAAACTTTGTGAAGACCAATACTTGTTTCATTCTCAAAACTATTGACCACGACTGTCAACTGCACCACCTCAGACAGACATCGACCCTTTGGGGGGTCATGACATTGGAGCGTGGAGAGGGCAAGTGAGGGATGGTTGATTATTTTTCACCAAGTCTAAATCATCCCTCTCTCTCCCTCCCTCCATGCCTGCTTCTCTCCCTCCCTCCTTTTACTATCCTCTCTCTCCACCTGGAAAAATAGCAGGCGGTGAAACGTGATCCTGTGTGTGTGTGTGTGTGAGGGGAGGGGGGGGTGGGCTCAGGACTGTCTCCCGGGCCAAACGGCCACTGCACCGCCGTCACACTGAGAGATCCATTTCTCTCCAGCTTCCTTCTGTCCGAGCTGCAGATCTTTTTTAACGGGTAGGGAGGGCTGAGACTCACAACTGGAGCTGAAAGAGTGTGTGTGTGGGGGGGCGGGGAGGACGGATGAAGGAGACAGAGAAGAGGATAAATATGCCTTTTAGCAGAAGCTTTTAGCTTTTAGCAGAAGTGTTTACTTACCCAGCCAGAAATCTATCTCTCTCTCTCTCTCCCTCTCACATACCTCAGCATGTTGCAAGATGGAGCGCAATTGTGAATAGCACCTGGAGTTTTTTCTAACCATGTGACCTGAAGAGGAAAAACTCCATGCCCTTATTTATGAACAGTAGTGACCCAATGTGAAGACCTATTTCCCTTCCAGTTGTGCATCAGTTCTACTGTACATGTTCTGCTTCTGCTGTAGAGAGATGAGTCATCAGCCAGTGGGCTGAGGCTGGGGCTGCAGCACCTGCAGACAGTCACCACAGCACAACACAGTCAGAGAGTTTTCATCCTCAGCTTAAGAGGGCCACGGCTCTCAGTCTTTGTTGCTGTCAATTCGTTTGACATTCACTCAAACAAGTCATCCCATGAGCAAACACACAAAAAATAACAGATTGCTGTTGAGTTCCCCCTTGGATGGAGAGATACTTTTAGGATGTTTTTATGATATGATATGTTTCTTGATATAATATGTAACTTTTATGGCATGATACATGTGCTATCATCTGGACCCTGATATGTCTGTCTTTGTACAAGCCTCATAAAATAAATAAAATAATAATCTAGGAAATTATCAGCAATAACTGATTTAAAATAACTGATATCTTGCATAATAATGGAGTGATTAAAATGTTTCATGTAGTGAATAGATACAGTAACCTCAGTTCAAAAAACAACTGAATCAGTAGACTATGCAGGAGACCAACCCCCCCAAAATCACTTGTCAGAGGGCTCCCCCTTGTGGAAACACTTGACATCATAAAGTCACAACGAAATCTTGTGAATATACTGGCTCACCATAAGCATTAACTCCATCAATAAATCAATACTGTTAATTAGTTGTTAGGGCATCATTAGATAAAACAAACAAACCAATCTATAACTTATAATTTATGTTATTGTTAAACATCTCTCCTCTAGCAACTTTCCTCCACTTCTGCCTCCCCTGCATCAGAGGGCACAGCAGGCTCCTGTGTTGCTTTGCTTTTGTCACTGAGTTCCTGTATGATGTTACAGTTGCGATCCAGGCTCTGTCTGAGCTCCAGCAGGTCTCTCTGCATGCCCTCCAGGATGTCCAGCTTAGACAGCTTCTTGTCAATGGATGACAGCACCTCCTGGCCACCCTTATTTACAAGATCATCCCCAACATCATCCAGCTCTGGGCTGTTGCTGGTGAGACAGTCCTCCTCCTCTACCATGAAAGACCCCATGGTTTCCTTCCACACCGTTTCAAAATAGGAGTCAATGAAGGATTCAAGCTCCTCCAAGTTACTGTTCCCCCATTGGTCAATCAGGGCCTGCAGGCCTCCTGTTCTGGCGATCTCCTTGAGGGCCCTGTCCCTCAACCTGGGGTGTCCAAGGGCATCCAACCAGCATTCGTTCTGGTTCTTTGGGTTGCTCCACGGGTATGACCAGGAGGAGAGCTTGGTGTCCTGGAGAGAACAGGGTGACAGGTTTTCTACCATTCTGTCCATTCCATCTCAGATGATGGCTCTGAGTAGATCCAGTGTGGAGCCAGTCTGGGAGGTTCACCACTAGCGTCTGTCTGCCCCCCATGTTCCACATCAGCCCCTCCTGATTCCCCTGAAGCACACTGGCCATGCTGGACAGAAACCCCTCCACATCCAGGATGGAGTGATTTTCTCCAGTCCACCCTCCTCCGCTAGCCTCTGGTAGTGCCAACCCCTGTCCACCAAGGTCTGGGGCTCCTGGGTCGTCTGGGGTTAGAAGGTCCTCTGAACTGGCCACCTCACACGCTGCAACACAAGAGAGCTCTGTCAGAATAAATAGTAAATATAGCATGACATGATGCACTGTAAGTTATAACTAATGTGCATCAGTCTTGCTTACCATCATGAAAGGGAGCGTCTGTATGGTTTGCTGCAGGGACCTCTATGCCCTCTCCCTGTCTCATCACTCCATCCATCTCTGGCTCCTGCATCACTGTGAGACACTTCCCAACCTGTTCTCCTCTCTGTAGAACCTCCAGCCTCTCCTCTACAAGGATCTCCTCTATCTTCTCCAGCAGTTCAGTGACCTGTGCACCGGTGCCCTGGCTCTTACTGTCCAACATGTGATATCTGTTGCCACACTTCTCGACAAGCCTCTGGAGGGGCTCTCCCTCACTCTTAATGCGCTGCTCGTCGTGTCCCCCAGCCAGTCCCCAAAGGTGAATAGGACCATGGTTCGGTTCCATACTTTCTCTCCGAGTGCCTCCAGGTGTTTTTCTGCTGTTCTCCGGAGAGTGTGGCTGAAGGAGGAGCTCACATTCACAACCACCAGGACCACAGTTACCCCAGAGGCTGAAGGAGACATCAGGGAGCCAGGACCCACTGACAGCCAGCCTGGTGGGTCCAGCACTGTCACAGTCTTACCCCTGACCTTTCCTTATTCTCAGCTCTGAGCGACAGTGGAGCTTCCCTGTCACAAACAAATAAGAATACTGTCATGTATAACACGTCTACTGTAGACATAAAATGAATGAATACAAAGTGCTTCATTAACATTGTCTGATTTACAGCTCTATGAATGAATGGAAAATGTTCATCCAAAATATTTCACACCAATATGAATAGAATCAGACACCTAAAGTGCATTTTGAGAGAGATTGATTGAACTCACCCAATAGAGATCTGGCAGTCGCTCTTGTTTCTGCCTTCTCATCAGTCTCTCCCCTGCTCTTTTCTGTTCTTCCCTCTTCTTCTCCTCCAACCCCTGCAGAACGCCACCCTCAATCTTACAGTAACAACTGCTGTTGTATGACATCAGTTCCTCAATCTTTCTCATCAGTTCCGTAACCTGAAATCCTGAATTGCTTCTATTGTTGAGGACATGATACCTG
Source organism: Coregonus lavaretus (assembly GCF_964263955.1). Classification (NCBI taxonomy): domain Eukaryota; kingdom Metazoa; phylum Chordata; class Actinopteri; order Salmoniformes; family Salmonidae; genus Coregonus; species Coregonus lavaretus. The sequence goes on from NC_139989.1 coordinate 51,753,460, forward strand.
TTGCCACACTTCTCCACAAGCCACTGGAGGGCCTCCCCCTCACTCTCAATGTGCTGCTCGATGGTTGTGTCTCCCAGCCAGTCCCCAAAGTTGAACAGGACGATGACGTGAGCCCAGACTGTGTCTGTGATGAGCTCTAGGTGCTCCTGCACAGCTCTCCTGTAGGTCTCTGTGAAGGACCGGTCCACACGCACCATCAGCAGGAGGGCATGTGGACCAGGAGAGCAAAGAGATACACTACACACTATCTCCTGTCGGTCAAAAACAGGACTATCCTGAGAGAAGTAATTAATCCACCAGCCTGGAGTGTTCACCACGGTGACTTGTCTCCCGGCAACATCTCCTGCTCCCATCATGCAGCACGACTCTGATGTCGGAGAGATGACATGACTCCCCTGCTAGAAAAGCAGGAAACAATTCAACATCATCATAGATAGGGCTCTACGCTGTCCTTTTTTACAAGGAGCACATGTGCGCCTAAGTTGGAAAATGTAGGAGCACACAAAGAAATGTAGGAGCACAATTACACATATTTGAGGTAATAAAGCTAGAATACTTCATTTTTAAATTCCAGGTCGCACAGCAAAATATTGCAAGTAAAATGTTCGCACTGTAGAGCCCTGATAGAACAGAAATATTATAAAAATCTACTGTTGGCAATATGGCAAAACATTGTCTCCTAAGAACCATCTCAGTGATAACTTACCCTTGAGCAGAGATCTCTGTTTCTGCATCTGTATCAATCTCTGCTGAGCCCTTTGCTCCACTATCCTCTTATTTTCCTCCACGTCTTATAAAAGCATTCCCTCCATGTCAAAATAGCTGTCACTATTTTCTGTCACCAGTCTCTGCATCTTCATGAACAGCTCTGTGACCTGATTTCCACCTGGTCCACTCTTCAAGTTGAGGCAGTGATACCTATAACTGCATTTCTCCACCAGCCACAGGGGGGCCTGCCTCCTCTCTTGACTTGCTGCTCCATGGGCATGTGTCCAGGCCAGTCACTGCAGGTGAAGACGACCATACAGTGACTCCACACTCTCTCACTGAGGAGGGCCAGGTGCTCCTCTACAGCCCTGCGACGCTTCTCACAGAACCCTGAGCGTACCTTAATGACGATAAGGAAAACATGGGGTCCTGGAATGCACAGAGATACACTGCGAACTATCTCCCTTTTCACCAGCTGAGGGGTGTCCTGCACGTTGAAGTCACACCACCAGCCAGGTGTGTCCACCACAGTGACCCACCCACCTGCCACCTCTCCCACTCTTCTAGAGCACGTTGTCCGCTCCTTGATGACAAACTCCTCCCTGCCCAGCAGCACATTGCCCACTTCGCTCTTCCCCGAGTTTCTGCCGCCAAGAAGGACAACTTTCAGGTCTGAGAGAGACCCAAACAAGAGACAAAAGAGACAGAGTTACTATTCATGCCAGTGCACATTTTGTGTTATATTGCCTGACATTAAGCTTCCACTTTAAAGGGACTGTCATTCCCACAATGATTAACGAATAAATTGTAAAAAACACACACGTACAGTCACAAGTACATACACAAACACACACAGATAGCATGCACCTGTGTGTGTACTATGAAACTACTGATAACGTGGTGTATTGACAACTTGATCAGATGTCTGTCACGTTTTTTTATCGCACACAGTATGTACCTGCTACACACAGTACACATACAGTACATGGGAAAAAACATGAATAGTTGCTCAAAGTAATGGTAATGTTGCCTAGAAAATTCAGTACACGCACCACATTGATATAAGAGAGCAGTTAATAATCTTAACTTACATTAAACTGGCCATACTATATATTTTAAATATGTGTGAGTAATACTTTTACACTGATTGATGCTAAAGTTAAACAACTTAATAAGCCATGTGTAAATGGTCATTTATATACAGTACAACATTTTTCTCAAGTTATATGCAAGTCAATTGAGATGAAAAAACGTACCACTTCTCTGGTTGCCATTTCTCTTGATTTTAGCTTAGCTTCTCCCAAAAAGTGTTACAATCCAACTCATTTTAGTCATCATGTCAATGCCCAATAACAGTCCTTTTCCTTCCGGTTTACAACAAGTTCCTGAATGACTGGGGTGTAGCTTTTACTCTGAAGGGAGTGGACACTTGCCTTGATGACTTCTGATGTCTTTATGAGTGTCACGGTTTCTGCCGAGGCTGCTCCTTCTCCTTGTTCGGGCAGGCTTCGGCGGTCGTCGTCCCCGGAGTACTAGCTGCCACCGTTCGTTGTTTCTGTGTTCGTTTGGTTTGGTCTGTTTTGGTACACCTGTTTCTCATTTTGTCTTGATTATGTGTCCTTTAAGTTCACGTTGTTTCTGTCTTGTGGTTGTGTGTAGTTGTTCATTGTCAGCAGGTGTTTCCTTGTCAAGTTTGTGCTCTATTTCTGTAGAGTGTCCGCACTATTGTGCGTGTTTTGTTTATTACGCTGAGTGCGTTCTTTTTCTTGTGCCTCCGGCTCTGTTTGTAGCCGTTCATTTCTGTGGACTTTATTAAAGTATTTTGGACTACTTCTGCATCCTGCATCTGATTTCCACACCACCCCTACGCCAGCTCTGACAGAACTACACACCACTCATGGAATCAGCAGGAGCAGCAGCAGCGACCGAGTCATGGGAGGAGCGCGTCCGCGGACAGGATGAAAGGATAGCTCAAATCACCAACGCTCTGCAGGGAGTAATGAATACCCTGCATCGCCTGGAGACCAGTTGGGCACCCACGCCTCCTCCCACATTACCACCAGCACCGGTCAGTCCCTTTGTCGACGCTCCGGAACCCAGTGGGATTCGGCTCTCGCTCCTGAGGGCGTATGATGGTACCGCTGCCGGGTGTCAAGGATTCCTCCTACAAGTTGAACTCTACCTCGCCACCGTACACCCGGTGCCCTCGGGACACGAGAGCGTTTCCGCCCTCATCTCCTGTCTCACCGGCAAGGCGTTGGAGTGGGCCAACGCCGAATGGAGGAGAATAGACCCCGCGACGATCACCTATGCGGAGTTCTCCCGTCGCTTCAGGGCTGTATTCGACCATCCACCTGAGGGGAAGGCGGCGGGAGAACGTCTATTCTACCTCCGACAGGAGAAGAGGAGCGCCCAGGAGTTTGCACTGGAGTTCCGGACTCTAGCGGCAGACGCAGGGTGGAATGAGCGGGCCCTCATAGACCACTTCCGCTGCAGCCTACGGGAGGACGTCCGTCGTGAGTTGGCCTGCAGGGACACCACCCTCACGTTTGACCAGTTGGTGGACATGGCCATTCGCCTAGACACCCTGCTGGCCACCCGCGGACGTCCTGAGTGGGGGTCGTCCATTCCACCCTCCAGCACCTCCGAGCCTAGTCCTATGGAGCTCGGGGGTGCTGGCGCTAGAGAGGAGAGGAGAAGGAGCCCTAGGGGGACCAACCCCTGTACCAACTGTGGCTGTGGAGGACACACTGCGGCCAGGTGCTGGGGGGGGTCTCCTAGGGGACGAGACGGCAGGCCACGCACTGGGGAGTCCTTCCTGGTGAGTAGGCGCCCCACTTACCCAGAGCTCTCTGTTGTGCACCTAACCATACCTGTTTGCTTCCCACAGGTTGCACCTCGTTCCCAGCATAAGGCGCTAGTAGATTCAGGCGCAGCTGGGAATTTTATAGATCGGAGATTTTGTGCAGAGTTAGGGATTCACCTCCTTCCTGTCCACAAACCTTTCCCTGTGCATGCTCTAGATAGCCGTCCGTTGGGATCGGGGTTGATTAGGGAGGTCACAGCTCCACTTAGGATGGGGACGCAGGAGGGTCATGAGGAGACTATACAGCTATATCTTATTGACTCTCCTGCGTATCCGGTGGTGCTGGGGCTTCCCTGGTTGATTACCCATAATCCCTCTATTTCGTGGCAACAGAGGGCTCTTAAGGAATGGTCTGCCCAGTGTGTAGGGCGATGTCTGGGCGTTTCCGTAGGGGCGACCTCGGTGGAGAGTCCAAACCAAGTGCCCGCATTGCACATTCCCCCCGAGTATGAGGATTTAGCACTCGTGTTTAGTAAGACGAAGGCGACGCAATTGCCACCACATAGACAGGGGGATTGTGCGATAGACCTCCAGGTAGGAGCTGCGCTTCCGCGGAGCCATGTGTATCCTTTGTCTCAAGAGGAGAAGAGAGCTATGGAGACTTACATAGCCGAGTCTCTGAGACAGGGATACATACGGCCCTCCACTTCCCCTGCGTCCTCTAGTTTCTTTTTTGTGAAGAAAAAGGATGGAGGTTTGCGCCCGTGTATTGATTACCGCAGTCTCAATCAGATTACTGTGAAATACAGTTATCCACTCCCTCTGATTGCGACTATGACGGAGTCTTTACACGGGGCGCGGTACTTCACAAAATTGGACCTCAGGAGCGCATACAACTTGGTGCGTATTAGGGAGGGAGACGAATGGAAGACAGCATTTAGTACCACCTCGGGTCATTACGAGTATCTCGTCATGCCATACGGGTTAATGAATGCTCCTTCAGTCTTCCAATCCTTCGTAGATGAGATCTTCCGGGATATGCAGGGGCAAGGAGTGGTCGTGTACATTGACGACATTCTGGTGTATTCTTCTACCCGAGCCGAGCATGTAGCCCTGGTGCGCCGAGTGTTGAGGAGATTGTTGGAGCATGACCTATATGTCAAGGCAGAGAAATGTCTGTTTTTCCAGGAGTCTGTCTCCTTTTTGGGTTATCAGTTGTCTGCGTCAGGGGTAAAGATGGAGGTTGACCGTGTGTCGGCCGTGCATAATTGGCAAACTCCAACCACTGTTAAAGAGGTGCAGCGGTTCTTGGGCTTTGCGAATTACTACAGGAGGTTTATCCGGGGTTTTGGACAGGTGGCAGCTCCCATAACGTCTCTTCTAAAGGGAGGTCCGGTGCGCTTGCAGTGGTCTGCTGAGGCTGATAGGGCTTTTGGGAGACTGAAGGACCTGTTTACCTCGGCGCCGGTGCTGGCGCATCCGGATCCCGCGCTACCATTCCAGGTCGAGGTAGACGCGTCAGAAGCCGGTATAGGGGCCGTGCTCTCGCAACGGTCTGGCACGCCCCTGAAACTCCGCCCCTGTGCCTTTTACTCTAAAAAGCTCAGTCCGGCGGAGCGAAATTATGACGTGGGGGACAGGGAGCTGCTAGCCGTGGTCCAGGCCCTAAAGGTGTGGAGGCATTGGCTTGAGGGGGCTCAACACCCTTTCCTCATTTTGACTGACCACCGTAACCTGGAGTACATCCGGGCAGCTAGGAGACTGAACCCTCGCCAGGCTAGGTGGAACATGTTTCTGGCCCGGTTCGTTTTTAAGATCACGTACATCCCTGGGTCCCAGAACGGTAAGGCAGATGCCCTGTCCCGGCGGTATGACACGGAGGAGAGGTCCGTTGAGCCCACGCCCATACTCCCGCCGTCTTGCCTGGTGGCACCGGTGGTGTGGAGGTCGATTCCGAAATCGAGCGGGCGTTGCGTACCGATCCTAGCCCTCCACAGTGTCCTGTGGGTCGGACGTACGTTCCGCTCGAGGTTCGGGATCGACTTATATATTGGGCTCACACGTCACCCTCCTCTGGACATCCAGGGATTGGCCGGATGGTGCACTGCCTTAGCACTAAGTACTGGTGGCCAACGTTAGCCAGGGATGTGAGGGTTTATGTTTCCTCCTGCTCGGTGTGTGCCCAGTGTAAGGCACCCAGACACCTGCATCGGGGTAAGCTACAACCCCTGCCCGTTCCACAACGACCCTGGTCTCACCTCTCGGTGGATTTTGTTACTGACCTTCCCCCCTCCCAGGGAAATACCACCATCCTGGTCGTTGTGGATCGGTTCTCGAAGGCCTGTCGTCTCCTTCCCATGCCGGGTCTCCCCACTGCCCTACAGACCGCTGAGGCACTATTCACTCACGTCTTCCGGCATTACGGGGTACCCGAGGATATAGTGTCTGATCGAGGCCCCCAGTTCACCTCTCGAGTCTGGAGAGCGTTCATGGAGCGTTTGGGGGTCTCGGTGAGCCTTACCTCGGGGTACCACCCGGAGAGCAATGGGCAGGTTGAACGGGTAAACCAGGATGTGGGTAGGTTTCTGAGGTCGTATTGCCAGGGCCGGCCGGAGGAGTGGGCGAGGTATGTTCCCTGGGCCGAGATGGCCCAGAACTCCCTTCGCCACTCCTCCACCAGACTCACTCCTTTCCAATGTGTACTAGGGTACCAGCCGGCTCTGGCACCTTGGCATCAGAGCCAGATCGAGGCTCCTGCGGTGGATGAGTGGGTGCGGCGCTCGGAGGAGACATGGAACGCTGCTCACGTACATCTGCAGCGGGCCATCCGTCGACACAAGGCGAGCGCCGATCTCCACCGCAGTGAGGGACCGGTGTACGCACCGGGAGATCGAGTCTGGCTCTCGACCAGAAACCTGCCCCTCCGCCTGCCCTGCCGGAAGCTGGGTCGGCAGTTTGTGGGGCCTTTTAAAGTCCTGAGGAGGTTGAACGAGGTGTGTTACAGATTACAACTTCCTATTGATTATAAGAATATTAACCCCTCGTTCCATGTGTCTCTCCTCAGGCCGGTGGTAGCTGGTCCACTCCAGGACTGTGAGATAGCAGAGACTCCTCCGCCCCCGCTGGACATCGAGGGGGCTCCGGCGTACACAGTTCGGTCCATCCTGGATTCGAGACGCCGGATGGGGGGTCTCCAATATCTCGTGGAGTGGGAGGGGTACGGTCCGGAGGAGCGGTGCTGGGTGCCGAGGAGAGATATCTTAGACCCGTCCCTTCTGACTGAGTTCCATCGTGGTCATCCCACGCGCCCTGCTCCGCGTCCTCCTGGTCGTCCCCGAGGCCAGGGTCGGCGCACGGCTGGAGCCGCGCGTCAAGGGGGGGGTACTGTCACGGTTTCTGCCGAGGCTGCTCCTTCTCCTTGTTCGGGCAGGCTTCAGCGGTCTTCGTCCCCGGAGTACTAGCTGCCACCGTTCGTTGTTTCTGTGTTCGTTTGGTTTGGTCTGTTTTGGTACACCTGTTTCTCATTTTGTCTTGATTATGTGTCCTTTAAGTTCACGTTGTTTCTGTCTTGTGGTTGTGTGTAGTTGTTCATTGTCAGCAGGTGTTTCCTTGTCAAGTTTGTGCTCTATTTCTGTAGAGTGTCCGCACTATTGTGCGTGTTTTGTTTATTACGCTGAGTGCGTTATTTATCTTGTGCCTCCGGCTCTGTTTGTAGCCGTTCATTTCTGTGGACTTTATTAAAGTATTTTGGACTACTTCTGCATCCTGCATCTGATTTCCACACCACCCCTACGCCAGCTCTGACAATGAGTCTGAAGGTTGGCAGTAATAAGCAATAATAATGTTGCATTTATAACCAAATGGGAAGACGGTAATTACGAGTTGTGAAGTTGTAAATATGAGTTGGATGCATGAGAATAAACTGAGAATAAAAATGGGTTTAGTAGAAAGCATATTATTCAGTAGACATTCCTATCGGTCCTAGACTATGGCAACATCATCTATATGAACGCAGCTGCCACTTCATTAAAGCTGTTAGATGCAGTTTATCATAGCGCACTGCGCTTTATTACAGGTGACAATTTTAGTACTCATCACTGCATTCTCTACCAGAAAGTTGGTTGGCCCTCTTTGATGTCACGTAGGTTGATATATTGCTATGTTTTCATTTACAAAGCCCTTTTACAAAAATTCCCACTGTACCTAACATCATAACTAAACTTTAGACATAAGAGCTATCACACCCGGTCTCAGGGATGGCTAACTCTGGAAATTCCTTTGGTCTCTACTGAGTTAGGTAAATCAGCTTCTTGCACCATATTTGTGGAACAATCTTCAAAATGTTCTTACATTTTATGTTCTGGTGCCTCTAGGCCAATTCAGAAAGCTGATGGAGGACCTTATTACTGATGAATGTGTTTGTTTTTTATGACCGTGTTTTTCTTTCTTTCTGCTTGCATTTTGTATTTATATTTTGATGTGTGTATTTTCTGTAATTTATGTAATTCAGGGCTAATCTGTAAAAGTCTCACTGATAAAATAAAGGTAAAATAAAATACTGCCGAAAATGCTGGTATCAAGGTAATTTCCTTAATTGGTGAGGTCAGAGTTCAGCATGTGGGAGAAGTCGAAGCTCAGGGATGACAGACAAGCTTCCCACTAGTAATTACCAGTTGGAGGGCCCTTAAAGCTCATCACTAAGCTAAGGACCCTGGAACTAAACACCTCCCTCTGCAACTGGATCCTGGACTTCCTGATGGGCCGCCCCCAGGTGGTAAGGGTAGGTAACAACACATCTGCCACGCTGATCCTCAACACGGGGGCCCCTCAGGGGTACGTGCTCAGTCCCCTCCTGTACTCTCTGTTCACTCATGACTGCATGGCCAGGCATGACTCCAACACCATCATTAAGTTTGCCGACGACACAACAGTGGTAGGCCTGATCACCGACAACGATGAGACAGCCTATAGGGAGGAGGTCAGAGACCTGGCCGTGTGGTGCCAGGATAACAACCTCTCCCTCAACGTGATCAAGACAAAGGCGATGATTGTGGACTACAGGGAAAAAAAGAGGACAGAGCACACCCCTATTCTCATCGACGGGGCTGTAGTTGAACAGGTTGAGAGCTTCAAGTTCCTTGGTGTCCACATCACCAACAAACTATCATGGTCCAAACATACTAAGACAGTCGTGAAGAGGGCACGACAAAGCCTATTCCCTCTCAGGAGACTGAAAGGATTTGGCATGGGTCCTCAGATTCATAAAAAGTTATACAGCTGCACTGTCGAGAGCATCCTGACCGTTGCATCACCGCCTGGTATGGCAACTGCTCGGCCTCCGACCGCAAGGCACTACAGAGGGTAGTGCGTACGGCCCAGTACATCACTGGGGCCAAGCTTCCTGCCATCCAGGACCTCTATACCAGGCGGTGTCAGAGGAATGCCCCAAAAATTGTCAGCCTCCAGCCACCCTAGTCATAGACTGTTCTCTCTGCTACCGCACGGCAAGCGGTACCGGAGCGCCAAGTCTAGGTCCAAAAGGCTTCTTAACAGCTTCTACCACCAAGCCATAAGACTCCTGAACAGCTAATCATGGCTACCTGGACTATTTGCATTGTCCCCCCTACCCAACCCCACCCCCTCCTTTACGCTGCTGCTACTCTGTTTATTATCTATGCATAGTCACTTTAACTCTACTCACATGTACATATTACCTCAATTACCTCGACTAACCGGTGCCCCCGCACTTTGACTCTGTACCGGTGCCCCCTGTATATAGCCTCCCTACTGTTATTTTATTTTACTGCTGCTCTTTAATAATTTGCTATTTTTATTTTTTACTTATCTATTTTTTATTGAACACTTTATTTATTTTCTTAAAACTGCATTGTTGGTTAAGGGCTTGTAAGTAAGCATTTCACTGTAAGGTCCACACCTGTTGTATTCAGCGCATGTGGCAAATACAATTTTATTTGATTTGGAGAAGGTGGAAAGCTTCAAGTTCCTTGATGTACACATCACTGACAAACTGAAATGGTCCACCTTGTGACATACCTCCACAGTGTGGTGAAGAAGGCGCAACAGGAGGCTGAAGAAATTCGGCTTGGCACCTAAAACCCTCACAAACTTTTACAGATGCACAATTGTGAGCATCCTTTCGGGGTGTATCACCGCCTGGTACGGCAACTGCACCGCCCGCAACTGCAGGGCTCTCCAGAGGGTGGTGCGGTCTGCCGAACGCATTACCAGGGTCAAACTACCCTCCCTCCAAGACACATACAGCACCCAATGTCACAGGAAGGCCAAAAATATCATCAAGGACATCAACCACCCGAGCCACTGCCTGTTCACCTCGCTATCATCCAGAAGGCGAGGTCAGTACAGGTGCATCAAAGCTGGGACCGAGAGAATGAAAAACAGCTTCTATCTCAAGGCCATCAGACTGCTAAATAGCCATCACTAGCACATTAGAGGCTGTTGCTGCCTGTTGAAATCATTGGCCACTTTAAGAAATGGAACACTAGTCACTTTAATAATGTTTACATATTTTGTACTACTCATCGCATATGTATATACTGCATTCTACTCTATAATATTCTACTGTATGTTAGTCCATGCCGCTTTGTCCATATATGTATATATTCTTATATTCCATTCCTTACTAGTTTTGTGTGTATTGGGTTTATGTTGTGAAATTGTTAGATATTACTTGTTAGATATTACTGCACTGTCGGAGCTAGAAGCACAAGCATTTCGCTACACCCACTATAACATCTGCTAAACACGTGTATGTGACAAATAACATTTGATTTGATTTGATTCAACTGGATTTGTACCAGTCCTATATGTGGTAAATACTACCTTCCCACTTGGTTATGAATGCAGCATAAGTAAGGAGCCAGCCATTTATTGCAGTTAAAGAGACAGCGACAAGCCACACCTCTGGGTCAGCATGCCTTGCAATAGTAAAAGATAAGGAAGAAAAATAGTTAGGCTGGTCTTTATTGACCCAACTTTATGACATAACTCATCCGTCTGAGTTTGTCATCTGCCCAGCCCACCTTTGTCATTGATGCAGTACATCTGTACAGTTATTATCCTATGTCGACTTGCCAATGACTGAGAGGCAGTATATAAATCATGTTGTTAAGCATTTCTTAATGAATGGGTGCAGTTTGATTCAGGTAAGTAAATTATTAAACTTAAATTCATGCAATCTTGCATACCAAACATTAATTTTGACTGCATTCCTATAAACAAAATGGCAAACTATGCGGTGGACAGACAATTGTCCATTGTTTTAAAATACTACTACTGCAATCGTTTTTTTGCTACAAAGTTGGATTGTTCATTGTAGTGTGATCAATAACGCCCCAAACCTCACCTATATGTCTATAGTATTTGCCATTCAAACGGATCAATAATCCCATAGAAGGGAAGAAGAAAGGGAAAGGATGGATGCATTTCAAAAGTATTGGAACAGGTCCCTGCTAGTATTTTCTTCCTGCTTTTTCTCGCTCCTCCCACCTCTTTTTACACCAATCGAAAGCATTTCTCTGCTCATACGCTTTAGCTAGCTAGTTAGCCTTTTTAGCATCTGTGTTACACAATTGTGTCTCTAGGTCAAACCAGAATCAGCGTATCGAGAAGAAGGAACTAGCAAGCTAGCTAGCTAGCTTCTTCAACAGCCATGGGTGTGCAAGTCAAAGTCGAATACTGGTATGTTTATTTTCCATTTATTGGATTATTCGCCTTTTTTCTAAGCAGCTCCCATGCGTTTTAGCTAGCTAGCTAGCTAGCAGTTCGAACTAGCCACCTTCATAGCACAGATAGTACCCACACATTGATTATGAAACGGGCTGTGTTTTATGCTAGCTAACGTTAGTTGGTGAATGTTTACCTTAAACATTGTTGGACATTTCCCCCCAACCACTTTAGGGTTAATTATTGATCACTAAGTCATGTTTTTGTTTTGTCGTTGTCTTTAGCGGTGGATGAGGGTACGAGCCCCGCTATCAGGAGCTCGCGCGGGTTGTAACCGCGGAGTTCACTGAAGCGGAGGTGTCAGGCTTCGTAGGAAGGCAAGGTAAGTTGGTCCTTTCGACATAGCCTACTACAGACAATGCAGGTACGTACAGTGTTGGGAAGGACACAGTACTAATGTGAAGTATTTTGACATAGCTACATATTCTCTCCTCTGTGTAGCGATATACTCACTGGACAGTTTATTAGGTATACATCTAGTACTGGGTTGGACCCCCCCCCCCCTTTGCCTCCAGAACAGCCTGAATTCTTCGGGGAATTAATTATTCAAGTCGGAAACATTCCATAGGGATGTTGGTCTACACTGATGGCATCATGCAGTTGCTGCAGATTGGACCGTGGTACACCACCGCCACCAGCCTGTACCGTTGACACCAGGAAGGATTGGTCCATTGATTCATGCTGCTTACGCCAAATCTCTACCATCAGGAACCGGGATTTGTTGGACCAGGCAACGTTTTTTCACTACTCAATTGTCCAGTGTTGGAGATCGCGTGCCCACTGGAGCCGTTTCTTCTTGTGTTTAGCTGATAGGAGCGGAACCCGGTGTGGTTGTCTGCTGCAATAGCCCATCCGTGACAAGGATCAATGAGATGTGCGTTCTAAAATGCTGTTCTGCACACCACTGTTGTGCTGTGCCGTTATTTGTCTGTTTGTGGCCTGCCTGTTAACTTGCACGATTCTTGCCATTCTCCTTTGATCTCTCATCAATTAGCTGTTTTAGCCCACAAGACTGCCGCTAACTGGATTTTTGTGTTTTTTGCACCATTCTCGGGAAACCCTAGACACTGTTGTGTGTGAAAAGCCCAGGAGGGCGGCATTTTCTGAGATGCTGGATCTGACGTGTCTGGCACCGACAATCATACCACGCTCAAAGTAACTTAGGTAACTTGTTTTGCCCATTCAATCACACAGTAACTGAATGCCTCTGCTGGTCTGCCTGCTTTATATAGCAATCCACAGCCACGTGACTCACTGTCTGTAGGAGTTAACCATTTTCGTGAACAGGGTGGGGTACCTAATAAACTGGCTTGTGAGTGTATGTCTCTACTTTAGTCTCAAAGACTACATTGTTTTGCCTTGATTTTATGCTTTCGTTTCTGCAGGCAGTTTTGAGATTGAGATCAATGGGAAAGTAGTCTTCTCCAAGCTTGAAACAAGCGGCTTCCCATATGAAGACGACGTAAGTTGTTAAGTTCTTACAAAGCTGGCATTTTAATGTCTGACCCACTGTCTGTGTGTCAACTGCCAATGACTAGCGCCATTGACACAAGATGTCTTATCCCCCTGCAGGTCATGGACGCTATCCAGAAAGCCCATGATGGCAAGCCAGTGGAGAAGATCACCAAGAGCCGCCCGCCTTGTGTCATCCTGTAGATCTCCTCTCCTTCTATCCTCCAACCCTGGCCTCTCCTGACAGCAGCATGCTGAAGACAGGACGCTGCACTCCCATCACTGCCACTGTCATCACTCACTCAGCCTTTGCACTAACCGGGCATGAGGGTGACGCACAACTCTCTGTTGAAACTACACTAGCAGAGTTGGACTAAGACCACTGAAGCCGCTGTCTTTGATTTAGAGTACAACCTGTCGTAAGGTTTTGTTGTACCTTCTCTCTCCCCTCTCTCTCTGCTCTCATTGCGGTGTTCCAGGACTTATATGATTACTGTAGCCCAAAGCTGAAAGGTTTATAGTATGATAACCCCAGTCCTGGTAGCTCCTATGTTATGGGATCAGAGAAAGGGAGGAGACCGTAAGATGGAGGGGCAAACGGGTTGGGGGGGACACCCTGTTATATTCCGAAAGCCTCATTGCCTGGCAGACAGTTACTGCCTGATTGTTCTAATTCCTCTCAAGAAGGGAAGGAGCTAAATTATTTTCAGCCCTCTGTGAAAATAATTAAAGCTCTAAGCGTCATAAGCCCTGTTTCACAACTTGTATCCTGTACCCTACTATGCTGATGAACGTGCTGCTTAAACCTGTCACTGTCAATGCAATGTTTGTCAATTGATTTAATAAGATGTGTTCTAAAGTCTATGAAATGGAGACACTTTAAACTAGGTGGAAACTTATACTTTTTACAAGGTTTTTTGTGTGTCAGTTCTGTCATTACAACTTTTGTTTATTTTTAAAACTAGTGTATCTCTATCGGAACTTGGATGTAATATATATTATTATTTTTTGTCCATTTTATAGCTAATCTGCCTGGAGCATTCCAGGCAGTGTCTTTAACAGTGAACTAGGTTTCTGTTTTGAACTGTTCTCTTTAACCGAAACGTGAGAAACACCGTAGTAGCCAAACCTCTTGTGAATTCGCAATTGTATACTGCCACTGAATCATAGATAATGCATTTTCATTGACTCTGTGGCTTTTATATATGATCAGCTTTACTATTAGTAGAGCTGACCTTGCAAGTAGATAAATCCTTAGTTGTTTTGAAGGCCATCTCTCACTGGTCTGTCTATCACTAACGACACCTCATCAGCATCTGTTTATGCGCACAGTTTATTGAATATCATCTCTGAATATTATTTTTCCCGTTGCCCAGGGCTGTCAAGTATAATACCCATTGGGAGAACTTCTATCACAAAATAAAATTAAGGATGATTTAACTGTATAAATATGTTAGTATTGTCTTTCTTAACGTGTCATGTTCAAAACGACTTAACATATGTTTTTTCTTCTTTGTTTCACTTCAGTAATAACTACTCAACTCCATAAGAATGGAAAAACAATTGAAATCTAAAGTGCTATGTAACAACATACTAACATGTTATTATTAGAGTATTGGCTCATTCACAGGTCTGAACTGTTCTTACAGTACATCCCCATGGCAACAAAGCACCTCAGGTGTGTTACTCAGGTAAGTCTCAGTAATTACTCTCTTGTTGATGCTCACATTCAGACATCTAATACCACTGTCATGTGATCATTCTATGGGGGGGAACAGGTGTTTGTGTGCTGTTGGCTACACCCACGCTGTAATGTCAACACAGCCAGCCATGACAACCGCAGCAGGAAGAGAAGAGCCTTTGGAGCAAGAAGCATCTTGGTAAGTTTCATACATTGCATCTTCATTGATCAAACCCTGTTGACTGGCTACAGTATAGTGTGTCCGAGTGTTTTTTCCTGTATTGAATGTGTTAAGCAGGGTTGGGGTCAATTTCATTTTAATTAATTACATTCAGGAAGTACACTGAAATTATAATTCCACATTGAATAGAGTTTGAAGACAATTGCAATTTAAATTTCATTTTTCTTCCTGAATTGGCTGGTGTTAAGTTCAAAATACCACTGCCATCAAGCTAGTTATGTACTTCTGCTAACTGAAATGTTTCCAACTCACTCTGAGTAGGAATAGATCCTCTCAGATATTACATTTTGTGGAGGTGTTGTTCCTTCATGTTATGGTCTTGACACAGTACACACATGGAATCCAATACCCTGCCCAGCTATATTATTGTCTCAATACATGTTTCAATGTTTTTCTAGAACTTATCCATTACTGAAGAACAGGATAGAAACTTGAAATAACTCAGGATGATGAGCCTTTGGAGACTTGATTGTCAATGGTTTTTGTTTTTGCAATGTTTCATTGTTTGTTTTACCTGAAAAAACAGTTAACTATCATCTAGTAACTTGTCTGTTTCAGTTGATCACTGTCCCAACCCTACCTGGGACAGTAAACCTGTATTCCAATATACACTTTTTAGACTTACTCATGACTAAGGAGGCAGGTTACGATTGCTCCTATTGTGTTTTCATATTGAGGTTTCTTACTCCTCCCACCTCAGTCAGCCAGGCAAAACACCTTTACATCAGCGAAGCACATTCAAGAAGAAAGGAGTGAGAAGAAGAATCTGAGTCAAAAGCCATGGGTGTGGTGCAGATCAGAGTGGAATACTGGTAGGTTTATATTAATTTAAATTTGGGAGGATGCGTTTGTTTACGGAGGCCGGAAACTATGGAAATCATGGAAATTATATGGAAATATGGCAACTGCCATACCTTTTAACACTCAGATTGAGTCTGTATGTTGATATTTTATGCTGTTTTAATTATTCATCACTGTTTTGGTTTTCTTATCACTGTTTTAGTGGCCAATGAGGGTACGAGCCCCGCTACAATAAACTTCAGCAGGCTGTCGCTGTGGGGTTTCCTGAGGCGGAGGTGTCAGGCTTTGTAGGACGAAAAGGTCAGCTGGATACCCAATCAATCACATTTATTTTATAAAGCCCTTTTTACATCAGCAGCTGTCACAAAGTGCTATACAGATACCCAGCCTAAAACCCCAAAGAGCAAGGAATGCAGATGCAGAAGCACAGTGGCTACAGTGAAATGTATTGTGCAAATGTTGTAATATTTACCTATTCTTTTGGTAAAATGCCAGTTTTCACACCTGTTTTGTGTATGTGTCTGTCAAGGTTGAACCTACATATTGTTTTGAAGATAAGTGTGATGCTGTTGTTTCTACAGGCAGCTTTGAGTTGGAGATCAACGGGGAGCTGGTCTTCTCCAAGCTGGAAACAGGTGGCTTCCCCATGGAAAAGGATGTGAGTACCGGAAGCGTTCTCCTCTGAAGTTGCAGAACGGTCAACTTCAGCCAGTTTGTTCACTGAAATTGACACAAATGTTGTGAAATTGACGCAAATGGTCTCAACAATGTGTATGCCCCTTCAGGTCAGGGACGCTCTCCAGAACACCTATGATGGCAAGCAAGTGGAGAAGTGGACCAGAAATCGCCCACCTTGTGCCATCCTGTAGATCTCAATTCCCACCATCGTCTAACCGTGATCACTCAGACCAATGCTGCTGTCTGTCACCACCCACACAGCAGAGACTCTTTTCTATCTAGAGACCTTTTTGGTTGTTCCTTCTCTCTTCCCTCTCTCTCTGCTCCCATTGTAGTGTTCCAGGACTTTATATGATTACTGTAGCCCAAAGCTGAAAGGTTATAGTATGATGACCCCAGTCCTGGCAGCTCCTATGTTATGGGATCAGAGAAAGAGAGGAGATGGGGGAGACTGGTTGGGTGGGATTTCTATGCCTATCTGTTTACAGCACCATCATCAGCCAGACAAACAATTAATATGAGCTGCTAAAGCCTGTCTCTCATTGTGTTATTGTGTATTGACCTCCTATATTGCAACTCATGCTTTGAGATTAACTTTATGTTAAGTAGAACTGGTCAGTTGAGTAGATGAATTGATAGTTATGGTTATGAAGGCCACCACCCACTGGTCTGTCTGATACACTAACGAGACATCAGCCCATGTTCTTCACATTTTAATTATCATTGCTGAATACTGTTAATGATTGCTGATGACAATGTGTGATACCAACTGGGAGGACTTCAATCTCTAAATAAAATAAAATGACATTGTTTGTTGCTTTTGTTTTCTTCCTAATTGTTGTCATGTTCAGAACTCAGGCTTTACTGGCAACACAGGAGGAAGGAGGAGACTGCAACCCATATAGACAACACTTATTTTCACTCAGGCACATTTGTACACTAGAGGGTGACACATGGAACATCCTCTGCCTACAATTTTCTATGACTTGCCATACTCAATTCAGCATTAAAAAGTCCTATTCTGTAAAGTGATATTTGCTGAATTAGTTTTCACATGTTTATCTGACTTCTACAGTATGTTCTGCGTAGTGGACTGTCTGTTGAATTCCTTTTGCTTGGTTGATGGTTTTGCACTTTAGCCCTTTATGAGTTTCTGCTCCTTGGGTGGTAAGTGGCTGACACTGGCTAGGTGGGTCCAGGGTACAGGCTCTGGTAAGGAGTGATAATTCATGTCAGCCTGCTTGCTCTAGGGCTGATAGAGCCTATCGTCTGAGTCTATGAGCTCCATAGTACTGTCACCGTCTCTGCCACCTATTTTGTGCCACACAATTCCCCCATCAGAACTTGATGAATTGAAGCATTCAACATTAGCATTGTGTAATTCATAAATGGGGTTGCCATGATAATTTTTGCAAGAGACCCCTCCATACCAGTCAACATTAAATTCTTATCTCTGTGAAGAATGAATGTTTATGCTGTTATTGGTTTGTAATATGATTTGTTAGAGGAGATCCCCTCCTGCATCGGTTTGGATCAGTTATAAAGCTGGTAAGGGACTGTATGTCACAAGAAGGATGCAACCAACAGCCTCATTAGTCTTTCAATATTGTAGCTAATTGCCGGGAATACATAGTTCCTTGCAGGGATGGAACCCAGGACACCATGACTCCTAAGACAAACAACCCCAAGAGAATGAAGTCCTCATCTAAGTTCTGCATATTACATACGATAATGCTAAAGAGGTACAGTACAGAGGCATATGGACACAGCAGATAGCCCTCCAACTCCACTATTAATGATAACCGGCCTGTGCCACAGCAGAATCGCTATTTTCTCTATCCCTGTCCGTCCATATCTCTCTCTCTCTCTCTCTCTCTCTCTCTCTCTCTCTCTCTCTCTCTCTCTCTCTCTCTCTCTCTCTCTCTCTCTCTCTGTCAGGCTTCTCCCCTTTTGATTTGTCAGATTATTTATTGTTTTCTCAGTAATTCAATACCTTTGATACTCCCTCAACAAGACACGCTTATCACTCCCAGAATGCTTCAGCTCCTGCTTATTACATTTAATTTACATATACATAACATAAAAGGCTGATCAGATCACATGTTCACAATGAGTACATTACAATACCATTTAGCTCCAAGACAGGTGCCATAAATTGAATCGGAAATAGCATAGGTGCTATAGTAAATGGGGAAAAATTGTGAACGCAAAAGCCCAAGTGCAGTGAACATCTAGAGCCCTGAAATTCAATTCTGTACCTCGAAGCCAGTTCCACTGCGTTTTGTCATTGTTCCCCTCTAATCAGGGACCAATTTAGACCTGGGACAACAGGTGGGTGCAATTAATTATCAGGTAGAACAGAAAACCATCAGGCTCTGGACCTAGTAGGGTAAGAGTTGAATACCCCTGATCTACCCCTGATCCACATGGGCGTGGTCCACTGCTTATCTAGTAACCCCTCTGTCATGAGAATGGATGAACATACTGTCATATTTCTAATTGCCCAATTAATGCTTTTCACAGATTGATTCAGCTTTAATTGACTACTGGCAAGAATGGTGGTGGTGCATCAATAACATTTACGTTTAAAGTAACAACAGTTGTTGAGTGGTAACAGGGGATGTTATTGATTTCCACTAGGTTACCTCACCAAAAAAAATAAAGATCCAACAAGCATTGAGCCAGTTAATAAAAATGCATTTCATACCGGGCTATACGGTTTTTCAATTACAAGGACTGGCATTTACAGTAGTATAAACATTTTGTTATTTCCCTTACAGGAGGTGCACGAAATAGAGAAGTTTGTTAAGCAAAGCTGGAGAGATCGTTCATACAGGTTATCAGATAAAAATACAGATACAGTATGTTGTGTGTTTTGTAGAATCAGAGCAAATGGAAATATAGTTAAATCTCTGTTCATCTCATTAAAATCCAGGATGGATGTCCCTCTCCTGTCTCACATAGGTATGGCACAGGTCACCCACAGACCCCCACCATCAGGTCCTCTCTATATTTGGATACATAAGATATATTTACTTGTTTCTACGTATGTTGCTGTCATGAGTTTCTAGTGTTTGAGAACCAAGACCCAATCAAGGCCCTAAATGGATCAAGGTTGATCTGATGGTCTGAACTTTAAGCCACAAGGGGATGGGGAGTTACAGTATGTAATGTTCAGTGGGGGCCTGGGTAACACTTTATTTGGATAGTCCATTTGTAGATGCTCTACAGACTATCTACAGATTATTAGTAACATTTCAACTAAGTATCTACTAACCCTAGCTCTAACCCTAACCTTAACCCTTATCCTTATCCTAACCCTAAACTTAACTCTAACCCTAGCCCTAACCTTAAACCTTACTCTAACCCTTATTCTAAACCTAACCCTAACCGTAACCTTAGCAAGGAGTTGCTTATTAACAGATTGTTGATAGTATGACCATCTGTAGAGCATCTACTGATGGAAAATCCGGACTATCCAAATAAAGTGTGACCGAGGCCTGCTTATAAATTTGGCAGCGCTTAATGGAAAAAAGTTTAATTTAATAATAAAACCCTCTCAAGGTCATCATGAGGGGGAATCCCTCCCTTCATAGAAGGGAATCCCTAGTACGTAAACAAGATGACGTCAGAAGTCAAGATGCTCACGTCCTGATAGAGTGCCCCCCTTCATACCCCCTTTCCCCTCCATGCAGGGTGAAGCTGGCCCTGTTGGCCCATACAGGTTTGGTCTCTCTGGCACCCTATGTCCTGACTTGGCCCCATTCCAAACAGAGAGGGCGGAGGGGAGAGAGGAGGGTTGGGATATCCCTGGCCCAAGGTGGGCCACATCGATAGGGCTGTTTGTCTGTCACACAGGCCTTATCTCTCTATCCCCTTTGGTGCTGAACGTAGTACAGCGTTTCTTGGGCCAACATACTTTCAAATGGGTGTTCCCTCCATTTTCTCTCTTTCTCTCTCTGTGTCTCTCCATCAGCCCCAGGTCACTCTATCATTGGGTACGTTTACGTTCGCATCGTGGCGATCAACCTATTTCTACTGCCACAGACCAGGCTGGATCACCTTGGTGCAGGTAAGGGTGTGGCCTCCCAGGCCAGGGGTCCATTACTGGGGTCTGTCATTGAGGGGGCTTGGGGGTCAGTGGTGTTGAGTGGGGTACAGGTGAGAAAAGGTAGGGATTTGAATGGAATATGCTACAGACAACTTTATCTAACTTTCCATTAACTCAGATGTATCTGAGGTTTATACTAAAAGTGTATCATACAAGCCTGTCAGTGAGAATTAATTTTTGGAATGACATAGCTGCAAGTTACAAATAGGATAAATCCTTTTTTTTTAGTTTTTCTTTCTACAACCCAAGTCTTGCAATTAGTCTGTTGCTAACTAACCGTACAATGACCCAGGTGTTTTTTTTCTAGTTTGTAATTGGTACAAAAAATACTGTCAAATCTAACGAGCATTATGTGTGAGTTGTATAGTACAATTGAAGGTCTGTAGTGTTTGGTTGTGGCCCATGATGTTTCAAACAACAACTAACATCACGCTTCTCTTCATCAGTTTAATTAGTGATGGTATATGTGAAGAATGTTGACTTTTTTTTGTTTTCCCGCTCACCTCAATTTAGTGGTCGACGGAGGTTAAAAAAGCTCAGGGTCACAAGGTTTGAGAGATTATGGTGGTAGTGAACAGTGTCTTCTTATCTGTCCAGCAGCCTCTGTTGTTCCAATGTTATATACAGTTGCATAGTATTTATAATCAACATTCTTTTATGTGTATTTGGAGCACTACATATTCATTGTGTAACCAGATATATGAAGACACAATGTTAAGTTAATACACATTAAAATATTCTAGTTCTTACTGTACACTTCAAGCTTTTAATGTCTGTCATTGTACCACGAGTTACCAACAGCCTCTTTTTTTCTTTACTGTATTTGGAGTAGAGTAGATCTGTTAAATGACGTGTTACTGTACAAAATAGTTTTTACAGTATGAGTTGTAATATTGTAAATGACTGTAATGGATGACTAGAGCACTAGGGTGTCTGTCTGGCCTGAGGAGGGCGTAACCCAGAGATAAGACTCTGTGAGTCTCCCACTCAAACCACTGCATGGGCCACACTGTCTCAACGGCTGACTCATGGATAGGAGCACGACTCATAGCGGCTGTGACACGAGCTGGCGGTATCTTGATTAAATGGGCCTCAAAATGTGTCATAAGTGTGCTTATAAGGTTTACTTGTGTAGAGGTTCATATGCTCTGTTGGTTGGGCTTGTCACACATTGTGACCAATTTGGCTTCACTGTGTGTATGAGGAGCCCATGAAAACATGACAAAAACAGTCCATTTAGAGTTTACCCCAGATTACCCCAGATAGAGTTTACCCCAGATTACCCCAGTTAGAGTTTACCCCAGATTGCCCCAGTTATAGAACTGATGCAGGGGTAGTTGAGTCTCAAGCATTCCCAGTATTATTCTTCAGGGCCAGGGCCATAAGCCCCTCCCCCAACCCCTAAAATGGTCAAAATAGAGCTGAGAGGTCTAGACTAGAGCAAGGTCTTATTCGATGTCACTGTTGAACCATTGATTGTGACATTAGAGGGAATCCCCTAATATCCCCCCTCTATATGAGAGTGGGCTGGCATTCCTTAGCTCTTCGGAGACTAAATCATTGGTAAGTTTTTATTTACAAGGCCATACTGAGACAGCTCCTTTTCACCTGTGTACCTACATTGTCCAGCAGACAAATGACAACTATTACCTGCGCTCACATGACTGTGGATGGTTGACTGTGCCGAAGGCCCATACAGAGCTAGGGGAAAAAGGTTCCAGTTCTCTGCCCCTTCCATTTGGAATGAGCTTCAAGAAGTCCTGGAAATTACAGGAGCTCCTCCCTTTACATGTGTTTAAAGCTAGGGTAAACACTATGATGGAAAATGAAGTGAGGGCCTGTCAATGTTTTGACCCTTCATTGCACCACAATTCCCCAAAACCATCTTGCTGCTCAATGTGTAAATATATGTTTTTAAACTGTAGTGTTTTGCTTTTTTGGCCAGGTCTGTCTTGTAAGAGATTGTTCATCTCAATGGTAAAATAAAGGTTAAATGCATGTCTGTATTTCATGTGTCTAATTCTAGTGTGTTTGTGTTTGTTCATTTATGTCAATGTGCATTCACATTGCAGGGTATGCACAAACGTTGCTGAAAGGACAGACGAAGCAAGCACTGACACACTACAATGGAGAACGATCTGTCTTTTGGAGAGGTGGACAAAACACATTTTTATTGCAATAATGCAGTAGATGGGATGGGGAAATATGAATTGTCAATTCAAAGTATTTGTTACATTTTATTTACATATTTTACATTGACCCCCCCCCCCCCCCTCTCTCTCTCTGATTCCATCCAGGATGTCATGTCCTATGAGGAGGAGAGTGACTCTGCCTTCCCATCTCCGATCAGACCGTGTGTGCTTCCCCCTCTTAAAAGTTGTATTTGTTTGTCTAATTTGCATTTCCTCATACAAGAAGTCCAACCTGAACCATATTATAAGGAATTAAATGAATGGGTGAAAGTGTCTATAACATCATATTGTCAACATATACATCAACTGGTTGTCTAAAGATTGTCAGTGAGAGTGATCAGAAGTAGGCCTACTGTAAGTTATTATACAACTCCACCCCCCACTGGCCTAAGCCAGCATGACATCCTTATCTGAGAAGGCAGGACCGATAATGCAGAGCTTGCCCAAGTCTCTCACTGAAGTCACCAATCTCTGGTAACACAACCAGCGAATGGTTCTGACGATACAGAATATAAACTACAGGCTTTTGCTGCCCCTTTTGGCCAGAACACAAAACATCAGGAGCTGCAGGTGCATGGATGGACGTTTTTTAAAATTTATTTTTCAAAAAATTGCAAATCCTTCTCTCTGTCAAGGGGGCTGACTTGCGCCATTTCATAAAAGAAAGGAGCACAACCTAGCCTGTTGTCTGTAAGATCTGGTGAGGAGCAGCACACCTGCGTCCTGTGCCCCCTCACTAACCTGGTTCTCCCCCCTCCCCCTCCCTCCCCAGGACCCCACCGGGCCACAGTGGCAACTATGACCTGGAGCAGAGCAGGCAGGAAGAGGACAGCGACCAGGCAATCCAGAGCATCGTCATTCACACCGACCCAGAGGGTGAGCACTAAACGCCCATCAACACATTCTCTCTACACCCCTCTGTATGTCTCTCCTACACAAGTACACCTCCAATGGAGTGCTAGGACTGAACACTCCCTCTCTGTATTTCAGCCTATCTGAACCTGAACACCAACGCCAACACCAGAGGGGATGCTCAGGTAAGCTCCATTTGGGGTATAGCTTCAAATCAATGGATACCTGGTATATTGAAAAGGCAGTTGGCATTTTGAACCTGATCATGACATTGTGTGTGTCTCAGGCCTATGTGGAGCTGAACGAGCTCATGGGCAGCAGCTGGCAGGAGACAGGCCGCTGGGTGGGCTATGAGGAGAATTTGAACCCAGCAACGGGCAAGTGGGGCCCCTCCCACGTCTCCTACCTTACCTTCAAGAGTCTGATCCAGCTTCGCAAGATCATGAGCACAGGTGACTATCTGGGCCAAATTATCACTCAATCTGTAATAATTTCTGGACATAATCTGGATAATTTCATGAGGTTATTATCAAATGAATCTTTTCTCAAAGCCACCATATGAATCTGTATTTCCAACACTAGGTGGCAGGCAGCAACAGGCCATGTTTGACCTATCCCAAAACTATGTCTGTGTGTGTTCAGGTGCGGTCATTCTGGACCTGCAGGCCAGCAGTCTGTCTGCTGTGGCTGAGAAGGTGGTGGATGAATTGCAGAACAAGGGTGAGATCCGTGCCACTGATAGAGATGGCCTGCTGAGGGCTCTACTGCAGAGACGCAGTCAGTCTGAGGGAGCTGGGGCTCAACCTGTGGGAGGAGACATCGAGATGCAGACCTTCTCTGTCACCAAGCAGGTAACACTAGGCTTAGGAGCTATATCCCACCGCTAAATCTCAATATCACTCCAGCACTTCATGACTTTATTCAACCTCTCACCCTCTTTCTTTGATAAATCTATCTTTCTCTCTCTCCCAATATCTCACTAACTGACCTTCCACCCTTCGCTTTTCAGAGAGATACAACTGATAGTGTGGAAGCCTCCATTGTCCTCTCAGGTAGGCTGTGTGTGAAAAGTGAAATACAACTCACCACCAACTGGAAACTCTGTCTGATTTGCCTATTCAACCATTTATTCTAAAAAGTATGGAGACTCTGTAATTTACATCATTTAGCAGACGCTCTTATTGAGAGCGACTTACAGTTAGTGCATACATTTTTCATACTGGCCCCCCGTGGGAAACGAACCCACAACCCTGGCGTTGCAAGCGCCGTGCTCTACCAACTGAGCTACAGGGGACCTCGTAATAATAATAATAATAATAATATGCCATTTAGCAGACGCTTTTATCCAAAGCGACTTACAGTCATGTGCGCATACATTTTTACATATGGGTGGTCCCGGGGATCAAACCCACTACCCTGGCGTTACAAGCGCCGTGCTCTACCAATTGAGCTACAGAGGACCACGTAATCTAAGCTCTATGTGTGTTCCAGGGGTGATGGACTCCCTGGAGAAGCCTGCCGTGGCCTTCGTCAGGCTGGGGGACTCTGTGGTGATAGAGGGGGCCCTGGAGGCCCCTGTGCCGGTGCGCTTCATCTTTGTGCTGGTGGGCCCTAGCCAGGCAGGAGTGGACTACCATGAGAGTGGCCGTGCCATGGCTGCCCTTATGGCTGACTGGGTGAGAAAATAGGAGTGGAAAGAGGAATGAGACTTATTAAGGCCAGGGAGCGCAAGGGGTGAGGGAAGGAATGGGAAGATAGGAGAGGGAAGAATGAGGAGATAGTATCTAGATTAATCTTTTCAGTGTTTTACAATAGCTAACCCTGCTCTCCCCACGTCTCCGGTCCTTCAGGTCTTTAGTCTGGAGGCTTACCTAGCCCAGACTAACAAGGAGTTGACCAATGCCATCGCTGATTTCATGGACTGCAGCATCGTCATCCCGCCCACTGAGATCCAGGACGAGGGCATGCTCGAGCCAATCATCAACTTCCAGAAGAAGATGCTGAAGGACAGACTCCGCCCCTCTGACACCCGAATCATGTTTGGTGGCGGGGCCAAAGGTCAGTCACACAGACTAACCTTGTAGTTACAACTAATCTAAATCTACATATAACTTGTTAATTCAATTTCCAAATTAGGGATTGTTTACGTTTGGCCTACATTTCCTTCTAATATGATTTTTCAAATAAAATGGATTGATGTTTTGAAAATGCAGAGATTCTGGAGATTCTAGTTTAAACCCGTCCAAAACACTTGCTCTGTCTGTGCTCATTTTGAGTCATTATTTGTTTTGTTTTATCCAGCTGATGAGGCCGATGAGGAGCCCAGAGAAGACCCGCTGGCCCGGACAGGCATCCCCTTCGGCGGGATGATAAAGGACATGAAGCGGCGGTACCGCCATTACATCAGTGACTTCACAGACGCCCTCGACCCCCAGGTCCTGGCTGCTGTCATCTTCATCTACTTCGCTGCCCTGTCCCCTGCCATCACCTTCGGAGGCCTGCTGGGTGAGTTCATGTCTGAAGGAGGGACCCACCTAGTATCATAGAGGACAGGAGCACTGACTGACTCTATGTAGGATTTGTATGTAGGCCTACATAATAGTGGTTAAAATCATGACCTTCATCCCCCTGACCTCTGCCTCCAGCCGATAAGACGGAGCACATGATGGGCGTGTCTGAGCTGATGATCTCCACCTGCGTCCAGGGCATCATCTTCGCCTTCTTGGCAGCCCAGCCTACACTGGTCATCGGCTTCTCTGGACCACTGCTGGTGTTTGAGGAGGCCTTCTTTGCGGTATGTACCATAGAACTTTCACATGACAGCTCAATGAGCCCTAGCTCTGACCCCTGATGACAGTATGCTGAGCCATCACTGCTTTATGTCATCAGGATGTCAGTCATTTTAGGCTATTATGATAACTGTGAATTTAAAAGTTACAATGCAAGTACATCGTTAACATAAGCAACTTATTTTTATCAATCCCATTGTCTAGTTTTGCAAGTCCCAGGAGATTGAGTACATTGTGGGCCGTATCTGGGTAGGCTTGTGGCTGGTGATCATCGTGGTGGTCATCGTGGCCGTGGAGGGCAGCTTCCTGGTCAAATTCATCTCCCGCTTCACCCAGGAGATCTTCTCGATCCTCATCTCCCTCATCTTCATCTACGAGACCTTCAGCAAGCTCATCAAGGTACCACACATCACTCCACCTCATCTCCTCACATCCATCCCAACATTTACATCCATCCACCATCCAAGGCACTTTTTTTTATACCTAAACTGACTGCATCACTTCTTCTTTTTATAAGAAACATTAATGTGTTGAAAATCCCAAATTGTTTGCATAGTCAACTTACACACAGCTCTGACACACACACTTACCCCACCAGACATGCCACCAGGGGTCTTTTTACAGTCCCCAAATCCAGAACAAATTCAAGAAAGCGTACAGTATTATATAGAGCCATTATTGCATGGAACTCCATTCCATCTCATATTGCTCAAATAAACAGCAAACCAGGTTTCAAAAAACAGATAAAGCAACACCTCATGGCACAATGCCTCTCCCCTATTTGACCTAGATAGTTTGTGTGTATGTATTGATATGTAGGTTACGTGTGCCTTTTTAAAAAATGTATGTAGTTCTGTCCTTGAGCTGTTCTTGTCTATTAATGTTCTGTATTATGTCATGTTTCATGTTTTGTGTGGACCCCAGGAAGAGTAGCTGCTGCTTTTGCAACAGCTAATGGGGATCCTAATAAAATACCAAACTGTAAATACAAAAATAAAACCTGTCTTTCTCCTTTCCTTCACACCCCTCCTGTCCTCCGCTGCTAACTCATCTACATACCTACTTTTCTTCTCTTGTTATTCAGATCTTCAAAGCTCACCCTCTGATTCTGAACTACGAGCACTTGAACGACTCCCTGGAAAACCCTTTCCACCCGGTGGTGAAGGAGCACATAGAGTTACATGATGATGGCAACAAGACAGTGCACGATGTCGTACTTGAGAGGGCCTACCCCAACACCGCCCTGCTTTCCATGTGTCTTATGTTCGGGTGTTTCTTCATCGCATACTTCCTCCGTCAGTTCAAAAATGGCCACTTCCTCCCTGGACCGGTAAGAGCTGCAGCTTTTTTCAACAGTGATGACTACTGTATGTCTGTGAACAAAGCGAACTTTTAACAACCTGGTGCTTATTCAGTATGTTGCTGCTGAACAGTATTGAGGAGAGATTAATCAGGATAGGGTATTTTAGGGCTGGAGAGCCCCCTCTGTGTTCTGTGTGTGATAGCCTTCACTTTATATGCTTTCCCTATCACCAGATTCGTCGGATGATTGGAGATTTCGGTGTTCCCATCGCCATTTTCTTCATGATCGCTGTGGATATCACCATTGAGGATGCCTACACTCAGGTTAGTGATTTATGGGTTTGTGTTGCCTTGACTAAAAGGTGATCTCTGTGTATAACATATTACTCTATCCTCAAACTGTTTCATGTAAAAAGGGATATCTAGTAATAGATTAAATACAGCATATGTATTTTGTGTGTCCCCTGGCAGAAACTTGTGGTGCCCAAGGGTCTTAAGGTGTCCAACCCCGACGCCAGAGGCTGGTTCATCAACCCCATGGGAGAGAAGAAGCCTTTCCCTGCCTGGATGATGGGCGCGTGTTGCGTGCCAGCCCTGCTGGTCTTCATCCTCATCTTCCTCGAGTCCCAGATCACTACGTTAGTAACATCATCTTCATGTCCATAGTCCCTCCCCAACCGCTAAGCCTCCTCTCATTGTTTGGCCTCTGACCTTTCCAGGCTGATTGTGAGCAAACCAGAGAGGAAGATGGTGAAGGGCTCTGGTTTCCATCTGGACCTGCTCATCCTGGTCACCATGGGAGGCATCGCCTCCCTGTTTGGGGTGCCCTGGCTGAGTGCCGCCACCGTGCGTTCTGTCACCCATGCCAACGCCCTCACTGTCATGAGCAAGGGACCTAAACCTGAGATCGAGAAGGTGCTGGAGCAAAGGATCAGCGGCATGCTTGTGGCCGCCATGGTCGGTAAGTGCTACCATATAGGCTACTGAGATTTAGCTGACGCAGTCACTACTGACGAACAGACAGAACACTGGATGTCTAAACAAAAGGCCAGCACAGTCCTTTGTTGATCTCCTAAAAATGTCTGAGAAATATTGTTGTTCCTGCTATTCCCAGGTGTGTCTATTCTCTTGGAGCCTATCCTGAAGATGATTCCAATGACTGCTCTGTTTGGAATCTTCCTCTACATGGGTATAACCTCACTCAGTGGGATCCAGATGTGGGACAGAATACTTCTACTTATTGTACCCAGGAAATACTATCCTACTGACGCCTACGCACAAAGGGTATGCTGCCTCTCTCCATCCTCCAATCATCCTCCTCTCTGTTTCATCATTTTATATCATTATTTCATTTATGAAACATACCAGACAATTCCTACACAATAACACACTGTGGCAATCACAATGTCATTATCTGAATAATCATAAATGACCTTTGCACTTACAAGTTTTACACCATAGTAAATATCAGGGGTGCAACTTTTGTTTTAGAAGTGTGGGGGGGGGGACATTATTTTGTATTTTATTTTTATACAGTCGGATAAACACTCCAAACATCCTACCTGACCGCTCTGAGGCGTCCGCATGGTCCTAAAGCACACTGCTGCCTCGTTTTGTATCACATTCCAATTATAAATCTGGGGGGACAAAAATGCAATTTCAGAATGTGGGGGGGACATGTCCCCCCCGTCCCCAGTGAAAGTTGCGCCCCTGGTAAATATAAGTATATATCCAATGTGTTGCCCCTGTCTTAACCCTCCTTCTCTCATCTCCTTACTGTAGGTAACTACCATGAAGATGCACTTGTTCACTCTGATCCAGATGGTGTGTTTGGGAGCTCTCTGGATGGTGAAGATGAGTGCCTTCTCCCTGGCTCTGCCCTTCGTCCTCATCCTCACCATCCCTCTGCGCATGGCCATCACTGGAACACTCTTCACTGACAAGGAAATGAAATGTGTAAGTGGCACACAAATGTTGTAATGTGGTTAACTACAATCACAGGCACATGCATGTGTTATGGGTAGGAGCCTGGTCTCAGGTCAGGACCTTATGTTATGTGCTTTAGACAACTATTGTTGTCATGCTGATGAGTGGTCAGAAGAGTTAGCTAAATCACATACAGATGAGACCAGTATTGACATGATGGAATCTGCAGAGAACATTTTCTAAATACCCATTCAGCTGTTGATCATCTTGTGATCAATAGAATGACAGTGTAGCTATTCATTTTCTACATATTGGGTTCAGTTTCATTTCTATTGGAAATGTTTTCTTTCAAACCATTTCAGGAGGTTTAGAATAAATTCTGCCTCAGCTAAATCAGTGTGGCTCGACTAAACTGTGTGCATTTCTCTAATGAGACTGTGTGTCCTGTTGCAGCTGGATGCCTCTGACGGCAAGGTGAAGTTTGAAGAGGAGCCAGGAGAGGATATGTACAACGAGTCCCCGTTGCCATGAACACATGGACACGACTTTTCACTTCTCAACTCACTGAGAGGATCCAGTGAACTCAAACAATGCTTTAATAGTGACTGGTGTCTAACACATTTATTAGTATGTGCCATCAAAATATATCCTTTAGGAAAATGTATTTTTAGCCAACTGTCCTTAAACGTCATTGCAATTGGGTATGGTTGTGTGCCAAGCTAAAATGAAGGTCTCAGGTAAGCATTCAAACCTTTTTAATGACAGGTAGCCTAATATTCTACATTATTGATATGACAATTAACATTCATCTCTCAAATACCCAAATAATGCCCAAAATATAGTCCCATCAGTATTAGGCAGATAAATAGATAAATGCAATATTCTAAGTCACACAAAAATGCTTTTCTATGGGACTGTTATTTTATCCTTTGTTCTGTAGCCTATTTTATATCCTAGTTAAATTGTTCTCCTTTGTTACAGTTTGGTTTTATGCTTCATTGTGATGAATTGTCTGCTTATTGAATGAAATGATTATGTAGATTACCTTTTGTTCTTGCTGTTTTGTTTATTTGCAAGCTAATGATAGAAAGTGTGAGTATGGCGGTAAAATCATCTTAGTTCTATTTTTGGGTGTCCAGTGGTGTCACTCATTCACAGTCCTTATACCCAAATACATATTTACCTCAGGATGTAATGCTTTCAGGATTGCAAAGGTGGGAGGGATACATATAGGAAATTGATTGATTAATCGCTGAATGAATTGTAACAATATTATGATGATGTGGAGGAGGAGAAATGTGTAAATATGACAAATGAATCACAGCAATAAGATCTGACTATAGGACTATTACACAATTTTATCATCGATCAGGGAGAGGTGTAAAAGGACAGCTGTATATTTGGTTTATTGTAGGCCTACGTTGATGTGTGCTTGAATCACTGTACAACTGCTGTTTTGATTTTCACCACCCTACCAATTAAATACATTTTAAATTTGACTCAAAACCATTTAATTTCTTAATTTAAGACCACTTTATTCATCAATGGGAGGAGGGCTGACAGTGCTGGTCCACAGGAGCGCTGAGAAGGGCGCCACTCCAACGCGGTTTAACGAGGCAGTGCGCTCATTGGAAAGTCCTTTGTTTTCAATGGATCTGGCTGTCTGGATTGGATGGCTGGGTTACGCCCACAAACTGACAAGGTGGAGTTGGAAGAAATTACATGAGTGGGAAAATGAAGCCGTCAAATAGCCTGCTAGACTTTGCAAATAGGAGCACCACTAAAAGTATAGGCCTATCCATGGAATACGATTCTAGTATCTGTTTCGTTTTCGCAATCGGTCAGCAGAGTTAGCGCTGGCATGAATATATGTTTATGACACTTTTTTCCTCCAAATGTTCAGTAGGCCTAAACATTGCAGATTGTTATTAAATGTTAATAGTTATTATTCTATAATTAGTGAAATTACTTTGATGTAACAACATTAGCTGAATAAAGTTCCACTTAGATATAGGCAGCTGTCTGGGACAATTAACTTTTACTAAAGTACCGGTAGTCTAAAAATATTTGCACTGGCTCATTGTCCTCGGCGGGTCGGAGAGCTAAATGTGGAAAAATAGTATGGCTGTGGGTGATGCGTTCGGCAGCGGGGGAGAGATCGAAAATGCGGATGTCTTTGCTAAGAGAAATGGTCGGATCGAGAGAGCTGCGTGTTGAGTGGAAGGAGAAAGCAAGTGAGATGGAGGCGGGGGGAAGTTCCCATCTCTGCGGGGACTGGAGCGCCTGTGCCCTGGACCGGCGGCGCAGTGCTGGCTAACATTCAACCCAACCCTTGCTCCACAACGAGCTCGACTCACGCTGAGACAGGTAAGGCTCACAGCCACCTCCTTCGTCAATTCGAATGCTCAAAATATATATAAAAAAATACTTCCACAAACGACTTTCCAGCAAATAATTTACGCTCAGTATGGTTTATTTTCTCCCTTTAATAATTTTAAAAACGCCTCATCTTGAATTGTTAGCAAAACACTGACTGCTGTAGGGTAGCCAATTCCGAGGTCGCCATACCCGAATTTCTTGTCCTTTACCACGGGTAAGAAATGCGAACTATAGGGTCTAAATAATATGGTATAAATTGACAACATATGCCTTGATTATGGACCACCGTCAATTTGGCATTTAATTCACCAATGTATCTTATTTTCTGCTAAGAATTGACTATTTCCGCGCCGAGATCTCCATGCGGTTGTTGACAGAATCAGCCGCCTCTCTGGTTAGCCATCATGGATCTCAGTTTAATATCTCACCGTGTGGGCTCGCCCTCGATCTCGCTTGACAACCATCAATGCCAACCTGCGAAAACCAGTATTTGGTACTGTTATAGCCTATGATCCTGGTGTGGGTCTGGTTAGTTGCACACCCAGGCTTACTTTAAACCCCGTTTCTTGCTAAGCATGTAGTGCGCCATAGGAGCTTGTCACGGTCGGTATCCTAACTGACTCGCGCTTTGCCTGTAGCATGGCGGCTCTAGAACCATCCTCGCGCCAGTGAACCATTTGCAGTCTCGGATGTAAAAATGTTTCATTCTGTGTGGTGTCAACTTGATACAATGTAACCGCGGATTGAAACCGAAACCTTGTGAATGATGAGAGATTTTAGTTATGTATCCGTATTTCAGTTCTGACGATTAGCGAAGATTGTTACAATTTATTTTCCTTTTTCTTCATTCGTGTGCCTCAGTCTTCACGACCCATCCTCGCCACACAACCTGGTTTACCCCGTGTTCAACGACAGCTGAAAGAAAAGTCGGGGTGAACAGAACCGTTTCACGGTGAGCTTGTTCATTTTAATCGTCGATTTTCAAGAAACACAACAGTGAATTTGTCTGTCTGAGATTAATGATTTTCTACAGATTCCCTTTCATGGAGACGAGGTCAGTGTTCGGGTCGCAGGCGTTTGGAACTGGATTTTTTTCCTATAGGTTAATGCAAAACTAATAACGTTAGGCCAATACGTAATATTTTTACCGACCAATTAAAAATACATTTTAAATGCATTTAGCTAGTTAACGTTACCTGCAATATTGATTGCACCATAAATGTATATACAAAATAAAACGTAAATCCTTATCCATGGTGAATCCCCTGAAGTTAGCCATGCTTTAGCTAGCATAAATTGACTGGTCTGGTGGTTTTCATGTTTTATATTTAGCTAGCTAGCTTTTTAAACTTTAAAATGTATAGATTGTTACCCGCAATTTAGTTGTCATTTGAGTATTTTCGCAGGTGGCCACCGTGTTGGTTAACAATTCAATATATTGTTGTAAATTAATGTTAATCTGATGGCTGCTAACATAATATAGCTAGCTAGCGATTTAGTAGCTAGCTAACCCTTGCATTGAACCAGAGTAGTGCAGTTGCAGCTAGCTAGCGCGGTCGTTGGAGTTTGTGGACCACCCAAACCATTTTATCATACCAGGATATTACTTTTAAATTTCCCATAAATTGCATTGATTTGTGACACTAGCTACCTATGTCCAACCACTGTTTTAAACGCATCGTTAGACCAGCGATAGTTGTATCCCCCCTTAAACACACTGGCAGTCCAACACAAGCTCGTGCGTACTATATCACCAAGAACCGGGAAACAGGCTGGGTGCAGACTTCAGAGTCGCCATCACATATCCGAAATCGGTTACGCCTCGCGCAAGAATGTCCTGCTTTTTCGGTTTGATTATGGTTGCTCGCTGCTATACCAAAACGATTATTGCCTAGAAACGGGTCTCGGAGGACGAAGCCCAACAATTTAATTTATTATAAAACGTAATATTTCTCCCTCTAGCCCCTCACAAGAGTCGGCCGATAGATTCAAGGCGGAGGCAGGTTTCTCTTCCAGCTCAATGTTGGTAGTGTGGCTTTGTCGAGTGGTTCATTTGGTAGTAATGCTCCCTTGCCACCATTCCTCCTCGTCGGAGACCGAAAGCGGATCTCCCGTCCATTGTCAGCTGGTTGCCTACAGCTGCCTCTAAACGTTCGC
This sequence comes from Coregonus lavaretus, assembly GCF_964263955.1. Classification (NCBI taxonomy): domain Eukaryota; kingdom Metazoa; phylum Chordata; class Actinopteri; order Salmoniformes; family Salmonidae; genus Coregonus; species Coregonus lavaretus. The sequence continues at coordinate 51,787,299 of NC_139989.1, forward strand.
TTCCTCCTTCTGTGGTACCTCCCCACCACTCCGATTAAATCCTCCATTACCGACCGACAGAAGACATGGTCGACAGAAAGCAAAATGAGTAGCTACTTTTAATGTAGAATAAGCTAGCCTATTTTCCAAATCGACATACAGAGAGCATTACCAGTCGTAGACTTCTGCGGTGTTATTTGAGATGTGAAACCGTCACAAGCTATAGCCTGTCTCACGATGTAGCGTAAACGTTTAGGGGCGGTATAATAAACATTAATAACCATCATGTCGAGGTCGATTTTAATTTCCAGGATTTGAAAAGGCTGGAATTTCTTACCTAATAGTTTGTTTGGAATCATCTTTGACGTTGATGTAATGAATAAAAGCAATCGAATAATCTCTGTCCAATAAATCTTGTTTTCAGAATCACATTTTACACCCATTTATTGTAATATGCAAACAAATATACTAGTCGAATGATATTCACTTTAAGCGCAAACCTATGCCATTTCAAATGTGTTTACCCTGAAATAAAAAAAAATCTCCAGATATTTCCTAATATCACAAGGCATAGCATTGGCCAAAGTAGTTTTCTGTTACTATCTGGCGTTTGCATGCATTAGGCTTATGCTTTGTGTGCATAGGTAACTTGGATATTATGTCTCCTGTGTATAATTTTTTTGCTGGCACAGTAGTGAGAGTAAATTGTTGGTAAGATTGACAATGACTCACCGCACCTTGTATATTATTCACAGCCATTTAAAAGAAAGGGATAGTGTTTTAATAGGATCTGTTTTGTTTATGTGCAGGTAAAAGAAAGTACAGATGAATGGAGAAATGGACTCGTCCACTAAAGACCAAGGTGAGATCATAGTCAATCAACGTGAGATCATAGTAGTCAATCAAGGTGAGATATAGTCGCAACATGGAACTTCTTCCTTCCATCACCTTCAGAATATGGTGCAAAATAGAGAGATTCATGATTTTGTTCACTTCAGCCAGGATAATGGTTGCAGGGCAGGCAAGCTGATATGTGTGTCCTTGCGTGGCTATAGTGTGGACACAGGACGACCTTTTGAATCTGCTAGAGGCCATGAAAGTCAATCTTCCCCAGAAGGACCTGGCCAAGTACAAGACGTCAGAGTCCCATCTGGACTGGGAGAAGGTGGCCTTCAACTCATTCACAGGAGATATGTGCAAACAGAAGTGGAACGAGGTCTCCAAAGTGGTACGTGATGTCTCTATCATGCTATACTGGGGTATTGTGTATTAGAGAATAAAAGTGGATTTCCAACTCTTGTCAGTTCAATATGTACATACTGCATCTTGCCTCTGCAATGCGTTTTATGTTGTTCTGTGTCTTTGGTTCAGATCCGTAAATTCCGCACATTAACCGAGCTGATTTTCGATGCCGAAGACTTCATCAAGAACCCGTATAAGGGCAAGAAGCTGAAGGTGAGCTGCATATCATATTTTTATGATGGACACTCAGTTGATACTTTCACAGGTAACACATTGTCTTAGCAAATTCAGTCATGTGATGACTGACTGTCTTTGTGTGTTGTTTTGCTCATATTGAGTATTGTTCTTTCGAATGTTATTTTGTTTTATTTTTTACTGAACAGAAGCATCCAGATTTCCCCAAAAAGCCCCTGACGCCATATTTCCGCTTCTTCATTGAGAAGAGGGCCAAGTATGCCAAGCTGCACCCTGAGATGAGCAACCTAGACCTCACCAAGATCCTCTCCATGAAATACAGAGGGCTGCCTGACAAAAAGAAGGTCAGAAGCAGGGAGAGAGTGGGATGGAAAGGAAGAGGTGCAATTAAAGGGAGGGAGGGATATAGTGACACTTGGAATGGGAGAATATGTCCTCCTTGGTATATATAATTTATTTGAGCTGAGTAATTTGCTGATGTTGCTCATGGTTGTCTGTGCCTTGTTTTGTTTTTTTGACAACAGAAAAAATATCTAGAAGACTTCCAGAAAGACAAAGAAACGTTTGGGCACAGCATGTCAAAGTTCAGGTAAGGTTCAAATGTAGGTTATCTGCAACTGGAGTAAATATACATATTTGAAGGGGGTGTAGGGTTTTCTCCATTGTGTTGAATGTGTTTTCTTTTGCTTGATGAGTACATGTACAGTAGCCAGTGTGTTTCTGTGTGACTATAGGGAGGACCATCCCGACCTGGTGGAGAGCATGGCAAAGAAAGGTTCTAATGTGCCAGAGAAACCCAGGACGCCTCAGCAGCTATGGTACAGCCACGAGAAGAAGGCCTTCCTCAAAACGCATGCAGACGTAAGTCAAGCTTTTCAGGACTGTTTGTTAGCACCTACAAAAACAATGTTCACACTCAATGCTAACATGCTAAAGTTGAACTATGTCCATCTGAAGCAACGTAAATGTTGTTGAATCTGTCTGTTACTAGGCGACCACCAAAGACATTAAAGATAGTCTTGGGAATCAGTGGACACAGCTGTCAGACAAAAAGAGACTCAAGTGGATTGCCAAGTCCCTGGAGATGCACAAAGCATATGAGGTGAGAGCACAGTTAAATATGAGGCACACGTCTCTGAAGTTGGCAAAATTACTGCCTGACTTTGGTATTTCCGAGAGGATTAATTGATTTTTAACCCATGACCCCTGGTTGTTTTCCACAGGAGGTGATGAAGGGCTTCATTGAGACACACCCAGAGCTCAACATGAGCAACGAGGACATCGTCAAGTCCACCCTCACCAAGGCTGAGAGACATCTGAAGGACAAATCTGATGGCAGGCCGGACAAACCACCTCCGTGAGTACTAATCCCCACCAGCACACTTTTAATCTTACCACTGGGTTATCACACTGTGTTAACTGGACATGGTGAGGAGAGTTGTGACCGTGTTGTGTACTCTGTGTGTTTTTTAGGAATGGTTACTCCATGTTCTGTGCTGAGTTGATGTCCAGTATGAAGGACGTGCCCAGTACAGAGCGCATGGTCATGTGCAGCCAGCAGTGGAAGCTGCTGAAACAGAACGAGAAGGACGCCTACCAGAAACGCTGCGAGCAGGTCTGTACTTCACTAGCAGGTGGACTGTTCACTCCAACATTGACTTTTTGGACCTACTGTCAGAAGTCTTAAGCGCTCAAGTTTTCAAAATTCTGTTTTTCAGAGAAAGAAAGAATACGAAGTCGAGATGAACCGGTTTCTTTGTGTAAGTTTGTTTTTCTACATGTATGTGTGTCTATTTATATATATCTAGTGAATGAGAGCCGAGGCGGTATGTATGTTATTTACTCAGTGTCTGTCTGCAGAGTATATCAGAGGAGGAGCAGCAGCGTGTGCTGGGGGAGCAGAAGATGATTGGCTTCAAGAAGGGCAGCGGGGGAAGCAAAAAGAAAAGCAGAGCAAAGGTAATCCCCACAATGCATCAGTATCACTCACATCATCAGCTCCACACATTTCACAATAACAATCATAAATAAGTATGAAATGGAGATGACTGTAATTTGATCAATCTCAGACAAAATAGATATTGACCATAGTATTCATTATTTCAGAGGGGATCAATAAAGTTGTATTGAATTGAAAAAAGCTCCCATCTCTTAAATTGCAGCCTAGTCCAGAGAAGCCCAAAAGGCCCATCTCGGCCATGTTCATCTTCTCTGAAGAGAAACGGACCAAGCTGCAGCAGGAGCGACCAGACCTGTCTGACAGTGAGCTCACCAGGCTGCTGGCACGCATGTGGAACGAGCTCTCCGATAAGAAGAAGGTACACACCTCAGTTTAATACACACTACCATAGTGCAGCTGAGGGAGGGTTCTGAGCAGTAGGATGCAGTATATAAATATCTAAAGTATTGAATAAAATGCAGTACAATGCATGACCGCATCAATTATATGGGATCGGCTTGTGTCGATGAAAGGGGATTTCTGGTTTCAGCCTCTACCTGTGATCGTTGGCTAAATAACTGACGTTGTCTTCCCCCTGTAGGAGAAGTACAAGCGTCTTGAGACGGTCCTGAAGGCAGAGTCTGTGAAGAAGGGACAAGAGGAGCGCAGCCGACTGCCAGACACCCCCAAGACTGCACAGGACATCTGGCAGCAGAGCGTCATAGGAGACTACCTGGCCAGGTTCAAGGTTGGTGACCCAACTACAGCCTTCACAAGGGCTTGGATCAGGACTGCCTTTAAAGCATGTCAACTCCTCCTCCTCCCCTTGTCCTGACAATCTGCCTCATTCCTCCTGTGCTTTACAGAACGACCGGCCAAAAGCCCAGAAAGCCATGGAAGCCACTTGGAACACCATGGAGAAGAAGGAGAAGATCATGTGGATCAAGAAGGCAGCTGAGGACCAGAAACGATATGAGGTAAGTGGAAACCCATGTGTCTAAAAGGCAGAGGTGAGTCCCAGAGATTTAAGTGCCCATTGAGACTTACTGGCACTCTTTTTTTTCCTGACAGAGGGAACTGAGTGAGATGCGCTCTCCTGCCACCATCATTGCCTCAGGGAAGAAGATGAAATTTGACGGTGAACCCAAGAAACCCCCATCGTGAGTGTATTTCTGATGGAGTGTTTCTGTCTGTATTTTTGTTTTTGAGAAACTTACTTCAATGTGTTCACCAATGTACCTTTCAGGAATGGCTACCAGAAGTTCTCTCAGGAGATGCTGTCCAACGGGGAGCTGAACCACCTCCCTATGAAGGAGCGCATGGGGGAGATCGGGGGCCGCTGGCAGAGGCAGCCGCAGAAGGAGAAGGACCGCTACAAGAAGATCGCTGAGGAGAAACAGAAGCTGTACAAAGTAGAGCTGGAGCGGTGGCTAGCGGTACGCCATCTTTGATTTGTAGCAGACACTTAGTGCATTGAACATCCTAGCAGTTGTGTGCCTGTAATGACCTGACTAACTAAAATGTCCCTTCTTTCACAGAGCTTGTCCTCACAAGAAAGAAACACGTACAAGGAGTACAACTCACAAGTAAGTTGTCCATGCTATTCTATAATATAATAATAATAATAATAATAATAATATGCCATTTAGCAGATTATGCCTTAGAGTGAGAGTTATCACAAATTCCCTGTAGTTGCTGGCAAATTAACATGTAAACAAACTGAGTGTTAATCTTAATCTCCTATTGTCTTCCTCAGAAAAGGAAAACCCCAGCAAAACCAGGAGGCACTGCAGCCAAAGTTAAGGCCAAGGTAACCAAGAAGTCGGTAAGTCACAGCTCTGTTCAGTTTTGTTTATCATTACCACTCTACTTTTACCACTCTGCTCTACTAAGTCAAACATCATTAATCTCTGACAATCAATCTTCCCCCAGGACACAGAGGATGAGGATGATGAGGAGGAGGAAGAGAAGGAGGCTGCCTCATCAGATAACGATTCATCCAGTGCAGAGGACAGTGAGGAGGAAGACGATGATGACGACAATGTTAGTTTTCAGACTTGTGTGAAATTCATCATTGCTGTTGCAAATTATAATGGAGCCCTTGACTGACATGACATGAGGCTAACTTCCTTGTTGTTGTGCGACACCTCTTGCAGAATGAGGAAGACGATGATGACGATGAGGAGGCGGAGGATAAGGAGAACAAGTCAGAGGGGAGTAGCAGCAGTGATTCGAGCTCAGTGGCGACGTCGGACTCTGATTCAGACTGAAGCACTGGTCCGTTGTGACCCAAGAGCGACTGAGCAGCGCTGAGCTGAGCCAAGAGTCCAGGGAGCGCTGACACTGTGCTGACCCTGCTCTCCTCACCACCCACCACCAGAGGGAGCCCCTGCACCACCATGTCTATTTATCACACGCTTTCTCTTTCCTGTGTTCATTGGTGTTCTGTACAAGGAGGGTGAAGACCCTACCACCACCACATCATGCCCTTCATCTGTTATTCCTTCAACCCCGCCTTGAACTGCTCCCCTGCCCAGCCCACACAACGCTGGGTTCAGGTGGGTCCAATCTAAAGCGCGTTGGGACATTTGGCTTCCTTTCTACATTCTGTGGCTAATAGGTTTCTAAAGAGCTTTTTTTGGGTGACTGTTGATTTTGGCCCCATCCTGCTTTGTCAGTGTAAGTCTGTGTCAGGTACTAGAGGCCACGGTTACAAAGAAGGAAGGTCAGGTAGTGGGGAGTTGTGAACAGGCCTCCTAGAGCCAAAGAACCTATCTATTTGTCTGGGGGATTATTTTGGGGTGGGGGGTGCAGGGGACCAAATAATTGCACTCTTGAGAAATGTTTCCTTTAGTCTTTGGTTCTTCAGCGCCTCTCAACTTTCTTTCTACTCTCAATTTGTATGTTTTTATTATTAGGTTCTTAACGAGGTGGTATCTTCAGGAAAAATTAAGCCATTATGAATGTCTCTTTTTGTTGCTGGAAATTTAGAGGAGATGTATTCATCCACAGTTTCAGTTAGATTTGGATGCATTTAGAAAAATGCCTTTTACCTGCCTTTGACAGGTGTTCAAGTTCAAAGGTGACTGACAGTTTATTTATTTATTCTACATAGAAATGCATCCAACCTTTTTTGGGGACAATTTCAGGGGTCTTTGTGGAGCAAGTCCAAGACAATTCTTTTTGACTCATGTTGGTTCTCATGTTGATTTTCCAGTTTAGATTTGTTCATCCACTGGCCTGTTGGAACAGTATAAATAATGAATTTCTTAGTGGTATCAAAGGAATTTATCGTTAATCGCCACACTTAGTTGTTATTTTTGCCCGGACTGGAGATATGAGATGTAATTCCAAGTAAGTTTTAAACAGACTATGTTGTACAATTTAATATTGGTGTTGATTTCTTCCTTGAACCACTGTTTTACACTTCTATTTGATGTATAGGTGATTTAATGAATTTGTTTTAATAATGTCGAGGGCTGTGGTCAGTTCCATTTGAAATCAGGGATGGATTGAAATGGATCCATTTTGTTCTTTAATTCAAATTAAATTGACCCCTACCCCGATATTCTTTTAGTCTGATTATCCCCAAAAAGCTTTGCACTTAATGAAAGCCTGTCCCATACTTCCTGTGTTCAACAGTCATCTGTTCAGCCCCTACGTTTGTGTGAAAGCGACTGCATTGGTGTGTGTTGTCTGCATCCTGTGTTTGACTGTGGCTGCTGTTCGATTATCTACCCTCCTCCATGTGTGTACTTCTCCACTCCCCAAGGATGAAAAAACATTTGCTTGGTGTGAGAATGGGCTAGACGGAGTTCCCAAAATTTTTCTTACACCAGTCGCATGCTTTTAAATCCTTGAGGGGCAGTGAACTAGTTTGCACCGGACTGCAACCTGTGAAGGATGTATGTGCCTGCGTGGGTGTAGGAGGCACTTCTCATCCCATTACCACACAAACACCTTGAATGTAGATGTTTTTTAGGCCCTTTTCTCAAAATGATTGAAGCCGAGTCATGTCTGCTCAATGTGGTCCTGTTGCTTACCAGCACAAGGACATATGTGTTAGATGACCCACGGGACAGGTTATGTCATAAGTTTAACTTGTTTCCAGGACAGTACAATCGGTTAATAATGGCCCCAGTTTTAAATGGGACTGAGTTTGTCCATTTCTACATCTCATAATTGTTGACTGAATAATACCAGCATGGTGGGCTATATATGATTTGGTGAAGGAAATGTTATGCAGGGTGGGATACTGGATTTGCGGAAAGGCGTTGCCAATGGGGATACAACATACTGCTGTATGGTATTTGTAAATATTGCTTTTTTTGTATTGTGTGGAAATACTTTGATTTTTACTTTGATTTGGCAAAGTCTTGTCAGTGGCTCCATCTGAGGCGTGAGTCCATTGCTTGCAGGGGAAAAGTTTGATTTTATTTGTCCGTTTTTAGTTATTACATCTCTCCCCATGTTTGTTAATTTGTATAAATGACTAAATGAGAACAAAGGCTTTACAGATTTGTACTGCTGATCATTTGACACATTTTTGATGTTTTCTATAGCTGAGGGTGTTCTTATGTCCCTGCTATTTAAGCATTTGACAAATAAACTTGGTCTTTAACAAAGTATACATATTGCGTTTCTTATTTTTACAAATTATTGTAGGCTCAGTTGGTAGAGCATGGCGCTTGCAACTCCAGGGTTGTGGGTTCGATTCCCACGGGGGGCCAGTATGGGAAAAAAAATTATGCGCTCACTAACTGTAAGTCGCTCTGGATAAGAGCGTCTGCTAAATGACTAAAATGTAAATTTGTGATGGATGTTGATTGAAGACACTTGCCAAATAGTGGGACCCTTCAAATAATATGTTCGAAATGCTGACCAAACAATAGTGTCCTAAATAAATGACTAAATTAGAATTTCGTCAAAGATACAACTACCTATACCCTCTAATCTGTGATTTGGTTGTGTTTCATTAGAACTAATCGATAAAGGATAACTGTGATTATTTCACCTCTTCCCTTTGCACGTCAATCACAAATGGCCAGTCGCGAGAAGGGGCAATTCCAGACGTCCAAGGTTTTTTCTATTTCATTATTACATATCCAATTATAAATTAAATGTATGTACTTAAGTACAGTCAATTGAGTTGATTAGAAATTATATTTGCCTTTCTCTGCCAGTTTTTCCTACTTTTGGCCAAGTAAAATGGTACGGAGACCTCGGTGATCGTTTGGTGAGGTCTGTTTTAGAAGGAAAATGGCAGCCTCTTTTTACATTTTCTTCTCATTTCCCTTTGACTGCGCTGTTGGATCACATTTAAATGACTAGCTAGTAGCTACAACAACATGTATCATCCTAGCTAGATACAATGTAGCAAGAGAATCTCTGTCAATGTCCAGCTAAACTGTAACGGTTAACGGTTCAGTCATAGATTGGTCGTTGATGGTGAGTGTGAGCTGACCAGTATGATCTTCTCTGTAAAGAAATCATTTAATTTAATTGTACGTACCCTTATTAGTAAGATTATATGCAATGAGCTGATTTGTTAACGAGCTATGTTTTTGCTATCTGTAACAGATATTAAGAAAATATTTGTTTGTTTTGCTAACTAGATAGATAGTTAGCTATCAGTTTTTACTGCGTTCTATCCTAGCTAATATCTAACGTTAGCACTAGCTAGCTAGCACGTAACGTTAGTAGCTAGCCGTGTCTTAAAATGCTCAGTCTAGCTTTACTTTCGTTTTTGTTCTGATTCTGTCTTGTATTGTGTAGCCGCAACACCAAATTTACAAATCTAGTGAAATGTATTTGTTTATTTGTTTCAACAGCTAACCAAAACAATACCAGGCAGTCACCTCTGCCAACTATTCGCGAAGAAGAGGTCTTAACTGAGTGTCGGTGCTCCTTTGTAAGTGTTGATAGTCTCACTCAGGGGCTTTTCTTTGGTTTTGTCCAACAAATGGATAATCTCTTGTCTCATCACTTATTTGTATTTGTTTGAATGAATTTTAAATCGCTATGTGTGTATTTCCTGTTTTCAGCTCTGTTTCCCCCCATAACTGTGCCATGTAGAAGGCAGTGATTCACCCTTAAATTTTTGCAAATGAAAATGGAGGATATGTCTCTGTCGGGCCTGGACAACACCAAGCAAGAGGTGAGTAGTGGACTACACTTTTACCATCCTAGCATGGTTGGTAGTTGTTGTCCTACTTTAAAACAGGAAGTTGCACATGTAGTTTCCTTTCCTTTGTGACTTTGTTTTGTTTTTTGTTGCCCTCCACAGGCCTTGGCTCAGGACATCTACTCGGACCTGGTGGAGGACGCCTGTTTGGGCCTGTGTTTCGAAGTGCATCGTGCTGTCAAACAGGGCTACTTCTTCCTGGATGACACTGACCAAGAGAGCATGAAGGACTTCGGTTAGTACCAGAGAGTTCTTCCTCCTGGGTCTGGTTATCTGGTTCATCTCTCTGCCTTTCTTTTGTTAGTTTATCTTTCATGTATGTTCTCGCCTTGCTCAGTAGAAATCGTTGACCAACCAGGAGTGGATATTTTCGGGCAAGTATACAATCAGTGGAAGAACAAGGAGTGTGTGTGTCCCAACTGCAACCGGAGCATTGCTGCATCCCGCTTTGCACCTCATCTGGAGAAATGCCTGGGCATGGGGCGCAACAGCAGCCGCATCGCCAACCGCAGGTCAGCAAGGGGCACTGGACAGTGGACACTACACTGCAATGTAACATATAGAAAACAAACCAATACAGTCCGCAAGTGAGTGGGCAATTCTGATCATTTTCTTGATATTGGTCTACAGAATAGCAAGCAGTAACAACATGAACAACAAATCGGAGAGTGATCAGGAAGACAATGATGACGTCAATGATAATGACTGGTCGTATGGCTCAGAAAAAAAAGGTGAGAATTAAACAAGTGTCAAACACTGTCTGAATGTTGTCAGTATTAAAGGCACGTTTAAAAAAAATAATGTGACTTTAGCTGAACAAACACGTCTATGCTTGTCTTACACCCCTCTATTTTCCCTCTACAGCTAAGAAGAGAAAGTCAGATAAGGTATTTTTACATTCTTTGAAACAACATGTACCTTTGGTAAGTTTCATTGCTGTGGAGATATTTATATTCATGTTTTGTATGTCGTGTTTTTGTCCACATGTAATTACAAGGGAGCCAATAGCTAAAAATAACCTTAAGGATTTCTGGTATTCCTTTGTCCTTTCTACCTTTGTGCTAGGGCCGGGACTATACCAGTACCGCGTTACTCGTTAGTATCGTGGCAAGGAAACAAAACACAAAGCGGATTTAACTTATTTAGGAAAACAGCCCTAATGTTGGAAACAAACATTAAGTTGTCAACCAGTCACATTTATTTATTTTACAAGCTATAGCGCACATTTTACAAACAGCAGCTTTTTAAAGGACCAAAAAGTTTGGTCTGCTTCATGTTTGAATTTTTCCCATAGAAAAAATATTGCCATACTGGTATAGTCACAGCCCTACTTTCTGCTTACAAGCATGGCAAGGATGAACTGGATTTTTACAAATTAAATTGGATCAAGGGGTGTGTGCTTCACTTTTCCTGTTGCATGCCTCACTAGTTGTTTGTGATATGTTAATCTAGATCAGTGTTTATCTACATTTACAGTTCTTCTCTTTTGTGTATTATTTCTTTAGAATCCAAATTCACCCAGAAGATCAAAATCTCTAAAGCATAAAAATGGTGCGTATACCTCTTAGAACCCATGTAAGATGCAGGTGAAGTGACAAACTATAAGCTGTGTCATCTAAAATTCCTGAATCCTGACTGCATAATGCATTTCCTTCCTGGAATGGAAAGATTTGCCAATTGAAACACATGATTAGAATGGCATTTTTCTTTTTTAATCTTGAAGTGGCAATCAGCAGTTAAAACAATAACAAAGTGTACACCCCGCCCCTTTTTCTGTAAAAAGTTGAGGGATTGTGGTAGAATTTTTTTGACACTCAAATTAATAGACCGTGCTATGGATGCAAGGACTGACCATCCATGATATCAAAGTTATAGTTTTAACCATGTTTTGAGGCTATATAGTGTTTGTTTACTTTGTTTACAAACATTGGAGTACAACAAGCTTATATGTTGGGTTCTGATGGGGTGCGACAGTTTAACCATTTCTAAGTTAAATTCTTCAAGAATCAATGGGTACATATCATTAATTTATAAATCATAAAATGGATGTAGCAACTGCAGATTGCCTCTTTAAATGTCATTTGTCAATATCAGTTCTCAATCAGCATTTATTTGATTAAAATTCACACTGATATTCATGCTAAATTACATACATTTCTGTTTATATAATGCATTCTGATGTACAGAATATTATATGTATATGGTCTCATGGTGTTTTGTTGTTTGTTGGGAGCTAGAATGTTCTAGAGTCCATACTCTCTGTACCCTTGAAATGGAAGTGTGTAAGTGAAGTAGAACATAGAGCCCACTCCTGAATACACCCAATTTATAGCCCTACTTTGTGTGTGTTTGTGTGCGTGAAAGTAGTTGGCTGAATGGTTGGGGATGTTTTACACTCTGGTCGTTTCAGCATTGCTGGGACCAAAGCCTTGTGTTGCAGATCAGGAAGCTCCATGTGTGCTGTTGAGAGATGATGCACTTCCTCAGTGATCGGAAGGGGCTGATGACTGCCAGGCCAGCCCTATAATGCCCTGCCCCACTTCAATCTAGGGTCAAAGGTCAACCCAAGAAGAATCTGGGAAAGAACCCTGCCGTTTTTAGGGATAGTATATCAGGAAAAGTGCCTGGAGTTTGAACTTTCATTCCTAAGGAAAGGAAATTAACCTTAGCAGAGACCCAGGGTATCTCCCAAATCCTCTATTGAAAATGTTCATGCAGGCTTCTGGATTCTTCAGGATAAATGGCCATTGAAAGAGTCTGCCGCTTAAATACAGGTAAAATGCACAATGTTAGCAGACTACAGACGTAGTACAGTATGAAAAGGATCAGAAGCAGCATTGAAGAGGAGGAAAAGCCATTAAGATATATGGCAAAGGCCGACTTCGTGCTCCACAATCTCCTGTTTACTTGATGATTTTAATTTGACATTGATCATGGTGCAAAGTTAATGAGCTCAGAATGACATACAGGAAGCTGACAATTGTGTGCAATAAATCACAGTTCAGCCTCTAGTTTTCAGTTCTCTGCATGTAATATATCATTTATTTTATGTATTGTATTGTTTAACTTGTTCAGCACTTGAGTGAAAATATCATGTCAGATGATAGTCTGGTCCCAGTAATGATACAGACTACAGTCATGTCTCTAAAGCAGACCAGCTGCTTATCACTTAGTTTCTCAGGTGCCTCAACAAGTCCTCTTGTGCGTTATCCTATCCATTATCTACTTGACATATTCATGCTTTTGTTTGCATTTATTTTTGTCATTTTGTATCATGTCTTCATTGATTCTTGATTTCCTGATTGTCCATGATTCTTAAAAAGGAGCTGAAATGAAACGTTGCTGCTATCTTCTACGGAGGGTCAAGGATGTTCCAATGTAATAAATGACCTGAACTCAAACCACCCCAGTTTGATTGACCTGTCATTTGTGGCTTTGGCCCTTAAAGTGCTGCTCAATTTCAATCACATACAGATGGATTAAACCATTAACATATATTTTGCCTTATGCTTATGCATAAATATGCTTGCTATTGCAGCACGTACATTATGATCAATTATGTACTCTTACCACACTGGTCAATAGCTGGAGAGAACTTTGCTTCATCCTATCATAAAGTGTCAATATACATAGTATGTTTTCTCAGGCATAGGAATCAATAGTTTGCTGTGTAATATTGTTTTTTTCCCCACAGAGCTCAGATTGTGGATATTTCACTAAATGTAATCACTGCTATATTTCATGGTTGGTGGTGGTTGTGTGCATCATCTGTGTCTTTGGGAGTCAGTGGCAAGTAGACTGATAGATCATGTGCTGTTATCTTTTTCAGGGGAGCTTAGTAGTAGTGTCAATGCAGATCCATACAAGGTAACCAGAATCAATTGATTCACATTTGCTGTAATACTACATATCTATTACAGTGTGTTGATGTCTATTATCATTCTCTCTCCCTCACTGCAGTACAACTATAACACTGGCATCAATTACGAAACTTTAGGCCCTGATGAACTGAGGTCTCTGTTGACAACAGTGAGTCATTTTCATTTATCCATTCTACCATCCATCCACAAGTCTAACTGTATATCTGATCATATTTAAAATCTCAAGACATTTATCAGGTGTGTATGACTGGCTTGTCTCTCTAACTATACTGCCCCCTGTCTGCAGCAATGTGGAGTGATCTCGGAGCACACCAAGAAGATGTGCACCAGGTAAGGATTACGCCAGACACAGCACATGCACCCTTTCTAATACAGTCTTGTCATTTCCACCTAATGTACTGTCAGATACACAGAGTACACACGTGCACACACATACCTTTATCACACAAACTCATTAATAATTTTGGTTTCTCAAGTGCTGGCACCAGATGTTAGCTTGAGTCAAGGTTGCTGATTATGATCAAGATGAGCCATTCAGGGTTGTTCTGTGCCAGACAGACATCTCCCTGGAAGTTTGATGTCAATGTCAGTACATCCTGTGTCCATCCCTCAGCCTGTCCCTTAGTATGGACCTTGCCAGGTTCTCAGAGGTGTTTGTTAAGCTAGTTAGTCAGGAAGGTCTTCCGTGACTTGAATGACGTGTGTTCCAGACAAATGGTAAACCTGTGGCCCAACTCCGTTATGGAGGCCGCCAACAGACACTCATGGTTATTGTTCTGCATGTTGTTTCTGTGGGAGCTTTAAACATGATCAGTTTCATTGGTGTGTTGCGATCATGTGTAGTTGGGACTGACTTTTGGGGTACACAAGTGGCAACTCTATATGATTCTCAATTATTTTCCATTTCCTTTATAACATATTAGATGATTGGTGTCAGTTATTGGCCTTTTTTTCTTATCAAAAATGTATACTGAACAAAAATATAAACGCAACATGTAAAGTGTTGGTCCCATTTTTCATGAGCTGAAATAAAATATCCTAGAAATGTTCCATACGCACAAAAAGTTTATTTCTCTAAAATGTTGTGTACAAATTTGTTTACATCCCTGTTAGTGAGCATTTCTCCTTTGCGAAGATAATCTATCCACCTGACAGGTGTGGCATATCAAGAAGCTGATTAAACAGCATGATCATTACCTTGTGCTGGGGACAGTAAAAGGCCACTCTACAATGTGCAGTTTTGTCACACAACACAATGCCACAGATATCTCAAGTTTTGAGGGAGCGTGCAATTGGGATGCTGACTGCAGGAATGTCCAACAGCGCTGTTGCCAGAGAATTTGTTTATTTCTCTACTATAAGCTGCCTCCAACGTCATTTTAGAGAATTTGGCAGTACATCCAACCGGCCTCACAACCGCAGACCACGTGTAACCACGCCAGCCCAGGACCTCCACATCCAGCTTCTTCGCCTGCGGATCGTCTGAGGAGTAGTGGGGAGGGGGAGTGGACCTGGCTCCCAAGTGGGTGGGCCTATGCCCTCCGAAGCCCACCCATGGCTGCGCCCCTGCCCAGTCATGTGAAATCCATAGATTATGGCCTAATGAATTTATTTCAATTGACTGATTTCCTTCGATGAACTGTAACTCAGTAAAATCTTTGAAATTGTTGCATGTTGCGTTTATTTTTGTTCAGTATAATACCAAATTGTGTTAAGAACTCAGTGAAACAATTAATCTTTGATTGGACTAAACAACAGATATTTTCCAATTGGACTATGTAAGACCCTGATTGGACACTGCCTGCCTTACGTGGTGAGAGAGTAACTGGACACGGTCAGTGAGCAAACATTAACCTCTAACCTCCAAACTCTTGACACTTCATCTGAATGGTCACTGGCGATGTCTGTTTCTGTCTCTCTCCCACTCTTGTCTCTACCGTGGCCCTGGGTAGGCGGGGCCGCTGTGCATTGTGGGCAGGTGTTTCTCAGGGATTTGTAATGCCACGTTGTGTCCCTGCCAGGTCCCAGCGGTGCCCCCAGCACACGGACGAACAGAGGAGGGCCGTCAGGGTGTTCCTCCTGGGGCCGTCCGCGTGAGTGTGCCCCTCCCCCTCCCCTCAGACCGCCAATGGCTCTGACTGGTTTATTCCTAGAACTGATATATTGATTGGTGCATGTGGTGTCCCTAAATGTAGAGGTGTTTGCTTGACTTGTTGTATTGAATGACTGTGTTTATTGTGGATGTTTTGTGCCAGTTAGATGGACAGGCCTCATCTATGAGAGTGGACTATGTTAGTTAGCTACTGTATGAGCACTCATGGCCAACTGTATGGCCCGTGTAGCTCAGTTGGTAGAGCATGGCGCTTGCAACGCCAGGGTTGTGGGTTCGATTCCCACGGGGGGCCAGTATGAAAAAATGTATGCACTCACTAACTGTAAGTCGCTCTGGATAAGAGCGTCTGCTAAATGACAAAAAAAAAAAAAGTTTACTACAGTAAGTGTGCTGTATGGTAGATTGAATGGCTCCACCATGTGTACTGCTGCTGTCTGTGTGGCCAGTCTGATCTGGTCTGGTCTGAGCGGCTGTTGTCTCTTTCAGGTTGTCTCTGCCCGATGCAGACACGATGGTGGAGAGTGACTGCTACGACGTCTCAGACGGACAGGTTCTCATGAGTCGCCTACAGTGGGACGGATCCTCAGACATCTCCCCCTCCGATTCAGCCTCCTCCAAAGCTAGTAAGACAACCGAATTCAGGTCCACATTCTGTACGTTCATTACAGTGGAAGTCGGTCTCATCTCATCCCCCACCTCTCGATCTCTCCCAGGCACCAACAACTCAGACTCCAAGAAGCCCAAGAAGAAGAAGAAGACGTCTCTTGGCCTAAACAGCACAGGAGGAGGAGGAGGGGGCGGCAGTGGGAGTGGAGGGGGCGGCAGCTCCCAGAGTAGTCTAGTAGGCCTATCCAACAGAAAGAAGAAGCCCAAGCTTCCTGTTCCCCCTGCCCCCAGTATCTATGACAACCTCAACTAGGGTAGTCCTAGTCTGCCCCCCCCACACCATACCCAGGAAGGTGACTGGATGGTGACATGGACTTCTGAGCCAAACTTCATCCAGTTACCCAGCTCCCCCAGCCTGTCAAGTCATGGTCTCCTACCTAACAGAGGTACAGATACACCTGTCGTCTTAGAAACAAAGATGATAACCCATTAACTCACATCCACTCACTCACACATTAATACCAGCTCTGATTAGCCCAGGGGTTGTAACTTCTCTTTACACATAACTGGACACAGCACCCCTTAATTTGAACGCCATTCTTATTTGTTTGTTGTTGAAGACAATGTTTTGCAATTCCAGTTATAAAGACACATGGGTGGTTGAGTGTTCACCATGTTTTTGTTAATCAGTGATTTAGGCTTCAGACATGGACCAATCACACTGCTTTTTTGCACTCTGATCTGTTTTCTCCTGAAAACAGAAAACATTTACTTTATTTTTGACTCTGTCTCTGTTTAGGAGGGGACTTGTGGACTAATTGCATCACCTTACTACTACAGCGTTGTTATTGTGGTGGGGATGTCAGTGCCATCTTGTGGTTTCACCAATATTGGGGTACTTGATGGTGGCTTTATCCGTAATAGCATTGTATTGCACAGTGGTGTATGTGTGCGTGCATGTGTGTACGAATGTTTGTTGTGTAAAGTTGACTGTTTTCCATGTTGTGGGCGTGCGTGATTTCATTTGTTTTCAGATAACTATGCATCTCTGAATGTGACATTGTGGTTGAGTCAGTGTATGTGTCATTTTGAATATTTAACGTTTTTGGTTTACATTGACTGTGTCAGGTGAGAATGTGTATTTAATGTCTGACATGTATCATTGAGTGAGCCAGTGTGTTTTTGTATACCTATACATGTGGTATGATGACTTATGTAAAATAATCATGATTTAATTGGATACTGTATACATACACGGTAATCTCTACCTTACACAGCTTCATGCTAAACAGTGCTTCTTCCCTGTCTATCTTTACTGTTTCATACTCAGACTGAAGTTTCCTACCTGCTTCTGCTACAAATCACAATATCATTCTAAAAGTTGTAGATCTCACATTGCTTCCTGTTGAATAATGCTATAGTATAGTGGAGTCAACCTGCTTTTTGCTCAATAATACTCTAGGTCAATCTGCATCACTTGACTTGCTTTCAAAGTCTTTAACTGTCTCTGCTTACGTGCATTGTGTATGCGCTTGTAGGAATTCAAATCCGCCGCCACTTGAAACAGAAGTGCCGTTGCATGGGATGTTTGTCACTTATTCTTGCCATTTTCAGTTTCATTCTAGCTAACGAGTTTGATATACATTATTATTCATACCTGTTTGAGAAGCCCACCATACTATACTTGCTAGGGAGAATCTTATATACCTTTAGTTTTCATTTATAACATTCAGCCAGTGATAAAGTATGGCATCACTTTAATGTGCACTAAAAGAGAATCAACCTTCTCAAGTGAAAACACATTTTGTGTATGACTCATTTCATTTGTCCTTTACTGACGGGGTAATGAATGGCCTGTGTTACTAATGCTGCGTAACTGTTTGTGTGTATCAGCGTGTCTGAACAATATTTGAGTGTGGACAAATGACGCAATAGAAAAAGTGACTTCAAAAAACGTTTTTCAAGCACGTGTGTGTGCATGTGCAAATAAGTCAATTGTATATTATGAGGCACAGCTAGGTTTTCTTTGTATCCCAGTTTCCCATGTGTACTGAGGTTTCTTTGTCTGAGTAAAATGAAGTGTCATTCAGATTTCTTGCGTTCTGTCATTTTGTCCAATATCAGACATACTCCCTCTTTACACAGGGACCGATTGGTTCAAATGTCTTTAATCTGAATCACAGCACTGAAGCCAGAGGAAAACAATCAAACTTAAGGGGTAAAGAGATTTTCCATCTCGTGTCAAATTCCCCCACAAAAATCCTGACGTGTCCGATACGGTTTCATCCCATTCATCTATGTACAGTAAATACATATTTACAGTATTTTCAAAAGCTTTAACATGTTGCTTATTTTCATGCATTAACTTATCTTAATTAGGGTTAATTTAAACAATATATCAGCGTAGAGTAATTCAAGCAACAACAATCCTTACAAAATGTTTTGCCTTAAGGCAGTCATTACAGTCCACAATAACTAAGGTGAAAGCTCATTCCCAAAGAACTGGAAAGAAAGTAGAAATATAACCAGCACTCAGTACATAGCGAGTGGTTTCAAAGTTGCTCTAGAGTCAAGTCTTCAGTCATTTTGTTTCCGTTGCAAAAGAGGAAATGGTTTGCTCGTTCAAACACGTACTACAAAAAGACAAAACATTTCTGGAACATTAACACGTATGAAATGAAAAGAGTATGTGGCCATGTGAAGAACTGCATTATCCTAGGTCTAGATTCAATCAGATCAAGCGTTAACAGGCGATAGCTGACACCCACATAGCTGATGTTTTGGCAGTGTAACTGCGTTGGAGCTATCAAATCGGTGAGTTGCTGCTCTTGATCATTGTCAGGAAGCCACACCCGTCCTACTTGTGTTAGAAGTTCAGAACGAGAACGTGTAGGCTATATATAAATTATTACACTCAAATTGAAAATCATTAAACAAAATAAGGATTTCTAATCAGCCTAATCGAGGTGTAGATTACAGCTCACATTCAATTGTTCAAACTTGTAAACAAGGCTCCATTGGATTTCTCTTAAAGCAACGCACGGCTACAGTTTTGCAATTTAACTGATGGTCAGCTGAGAAAGACAATTTCCATTCACGGCCACATAGAGAAGTCAGATTAGAAAATTCCTAATAAGACACTTTAGTCATCACCTTTGTGCACAAAAAATCCATTGAATTATTGAAATAATTGTATCTGAAGCCGATTTTGTTTTCCATCGCAGAAGATATTAACATTTTATATTAATCTAACGTCTGCCATGTTTTTGGATGACGTCGGCGCTGCTCCCTGTGCGCTAGTCCGCATGTGATGTTGGTCCGTATAAACCGGATTCAACCCGGATATAGACGGTCCATGAATTGGCGTATGCAAATGGGAGTAGATAACCTTGAAAACAAAAGGCGGACATCTTGGACGCAGTCTCCAGTTCTTATTATACCTCAGTGGATTTGACAGCTCTAACACAGTTCCACCTCCCACACAACCGCTATGCGGATGACGGCTAAAGTGGATCTGATTGAATAGAGACCCTAATTTCTGAGAGAAACCTAACACAGAACAGGCTATGTGGAGTCAAACTGGGCAGAAGATATTGCTGACACAGTGGACCAAGCAGCCTGTGGTCCTGGGTGTGATGCTGATGGTTCTACCCTGTAAAGACCAACAGGAGCTAGAACCACTCAATCACTCATTGATGTTTTTCTGAGAAGCAAAATTACAGCTCAGTATAATTTCCGCTTCATACTAACAAACACACATTCCAGATAACTTGAATCTCTGCACATACAATCAATCTCACGTAATGCTATTTGCTGGTGCATGCACAAACACAGGCACACCCACTCTTAGGATTCCAGTTGAGTTCTATGGTGTCTGAGGCAGAGCCCCCCTGACTTCATTCATCCTCCTGACACCACCTGATACAGTTGTTATTCCGTCTCATTCTCCTGCCCAAATGAGGGCCCTTCCATCCTGCCTCCTCTCCCGCTCACCGGCTGTGCATCCCAAAGATGAGGAAGCTGAAGAACACAGTGACTCCCACCAGGGAGATGGTAGCAGGGGCAGTGAAGAACTGACGGTAGTTGATGCGGAAGTACCAGACCACGGCTAGCATCACCACAAACACCGGCACCACCAGGCTGCTGGTGCTCTGAGCCAGGCCTGCAGCCCTGATTCCCCCACTAGCCCCGGCCCCAGAGCGAGCTGCCTCCTCTGGGCTGGCCTCCCGCAGCACCTGGGACACATGGCAGTGGATAACACTGTTGTGAGAGATGTTGAGGGAGAGCAGAGTCCGTTTGGGATCCTGAAGCAGCTGACCCTGGTAGATCAACTTGATCTGACGCTCCCGCCCTGAGAAGTACTTACTAGAGGAGAGAAAGAAATGTCTCTGTAAGACTGTATGGGAGAGATATGCATGTTCAATAAATTAAAAAAAGAAGATTAAACTCTGAAAATGTATAATGAGAGCTGCCATATCACACTAACCTCTTCAGTAGACCCACTGTATCCTGGGGCCTCAGGACTGCCACCTCTTCTGTGTCATTCAGGAACTTCAATCGAACCGTGATGCTGGTGCAGGAGACCACTGGGCTCAGCTTCTGAACCTTCTCTTCCTCCTCATAGTCATCCTCGTCGTCCTCTTCCTCATCGTCTTCATCATCATCATCAAGCTGGTATCTCTGAGGTTTCTTACCCTGGATATTCAACAGCAGGTCCACTCCAGTCCCTGCAGTCCCCTCTCCTGTGCCCTCACCATCTTCCCTCTCAGACCCTGCCTCCCCCTCCTCTGGCTTGTTCTCCTGGGAGGGTGGAGATGTTTGCTGCTCTGGCGTGTCTGCACTAGGAGGCCCTCCACCGTAACTGTCATGCACCCCCAGCCCGATTAGAGAGGCGTGGGCACCGACTGTAAGGATGGTGCTCAGGATGTGGTCGCCCCGATCTGCCACTTGTGTGGAGAGCCAAGCCAGGGCCAGGGCCAAGACCAGGAGTAACACACCGCTTACTGCAGCCACCTCGTCTCCCATCCCATCCATTGTCAGTGCACACACCGCCATCTCTGTCCTTAGTGTCTGTTGAAAAGCAAAAGAGAAGTGAAGTTTCACAAGACTCCATATTTCTAATGTTGTACCTGGACCACTATTTTCCAAATAAGTGCATCGATACATATGAGTAGAAGGCCTATGTGCAGAGACCTGTATTGTCACTGTCAGGGACAGAGACCTGTATTACAACTGTCAGGGACAGAGACCTGTATTACCACTGTCAGGGACAAAGACCTGTATTACAACTGTCATGGACCGAGATTAAGTGCTACTTCAAAGCAACCGTCTATCGTTTCGTAAGTGACGGCCTGGCAATGTTGTCACAAAAGTTGGCTAGAAAACTAGCTAACTAGTTAGCTAGCAAACCGTAGCTAGTTATCTAACTAATGTCAACCCAGTTAAAACACGCCACTAATGTGTTTACTACTAACACTACATTGTGCATCCGTTGGAGAACTAGCTAGATACAGACGTAAAATGTTTTTCAATGTTTATGCTAACGTTAGAAGACAAATTGGTAGGTTAGCTAGCTAGTAATAGCAACAAGGACGACCTTCGTTCGCTAGCTTTACACACTACTCTACATTGTCAAAATGCTTTCTATAGATGTTCATATTAAATGCACACATCAGTTATATGCGCATTTGAATAGTTAAGAATATAAGAGGTGTGCTTACCTGCTATGTATTCAAATCATGTTTGACGACATGCTACCATGCTAATTTAGCCACAGCCCCGATAATAAAACTAGAGTAGAGGGCCACATAAACGCAGATGACGTTACGCCACTAGCGCGTAGGTCGGTTAGTGCTATCAGGGTTCCTTGGAACGTCCAACTCTTGTGTAGCTGGCACGCAAACGGGCACGAGCAAGGAAACAAATAATGGTACAAATCTAAAATACTAAAAAGTGGCTTCCTCTCCTCGCATTATCTCTCCTTCATGTGCTGAAAATAGAGTACAGATTAAACCAATAGTGTACTTGTATTGGGTGGTTGCTTTCACCTGTACATATGAAGCAGCCTGGGCAGTAGTTGAGAGTCATACAGTATGAGTTGTTGTAAATACATTCTGAGATGTCTTTTCATTCCTACCAATAGTCCATACATATACAATTCATACAAGAACATAAATTAGTTTAGAAAAATAGTATCACATTTTCACAGGCAAAATAGAATGTTGATTTATTAATAAATTAATACAGAAAACACAAATTATTGCAACCATTATTTTAGTTATTGTAAATGCAAATCATTCTCTCTCTTGGCTTCTGTCCCATGTGTTCCACTTTATTTACTGGATCTCCCCGTCATTCCGAAGTAGTAGATACTCCATCAGAGAGCTGGGGATGTCCAATCTACTGATAGCTGCGTCAATACCTTTTCCTAAGTGCCGGCGCAGAGCACAGCGGCACAGGTGCTGCAGGGAGCGGGGCTGACTAGTCATCTGCCTGACAGAGTCAAAGAAACCCTGGTGCGCCTGGGGACAGAGAGACAGGGAGGGAAAGGGAAGAAGGACATTAGGTGGTTCAGGCAGTGAAGGAGAGAGCTGAAAATTGAGAAAAGGACAAACCTCATGTATCTCAAGAGGGATAGATTCCATCCATTCATCACAGGAAGGGACAACAGCATAGCAGTTCAGCATTACCTCCAGAGTGGCAGGGGAGAGGAAGCAGAGCTTCAGCATCTATATGGAGGAAAGCTGTGGGTTATTATCATGCAACAGTCTGCCCTCCAAAATATGTTGTCTACGTAGAATTGCAGGGAATTAGCTTTAACCCATTTTCATAGTGCCCCCAAAAGCTTTTGCTGGTGCACATATTTCACCCCAATAAACTATAATTAAATGGGCCCAAATGCAGCCTCCAGCCGGCATTTTTACACTCAACTTGGCCCAACTCACTTTTCCACTTGCCCACCCTGACATACCAAGCTTTTACCGGCCTTGGCCCTGTGGTTTAGGAGGGAGCGTGCTACTGCCTCAGGATGCTGGTCTGGATAGTCCTCCACCACCTGCAGACAGGATAAGATTATGAAGATTCTAAACATAATTATATAACCTTCTGTCCAAATGGATCTTACACTTTGACCCCAGAACTCTCCTTAGCTCCCTCTGCCTGCCCCCCCCCCCCTCCCCCCCATATCCCCCACCTGTAACAGACAATCCATGGGTGTGTATTGTCGTAGTAAATATAATTTGTCGTAGTAAATATAAAATGTTATAGATTGGTCTGACTAAAATGTTGTGCAAAGACCCATTTGTGTTAGGCTTGTTTTCAATAAATGCTGTTCCAGGTCAGAGAACAAAGGACAGAGGAGAACATCATATCTTCTCACCAGATGGCCTAGTCTTGCAGGAATGCGATAATAGGACAACACCCCCTCTCCGGCCATAAACCACCAGATACTCCCCACCACTTTCCCTTGACACACACCAATATTTCACTTTCACGCACACTCATTCTCTACTCCTCACGAGTTCCCTGGACACACACAGACATTTCACTGCACGCACACTCAAACTCACTCCCCTGTCTACTGGTCGGGTGCCAAGGGCAGAGGACTCTGCCGTGCACCAATGGGGCATCTGCTCTGGACAGAGCAGACCCGCCTCCTACGCCTCGGGAACCAATCAAGGGACTAGAAGAAGGACCCCTTCCTTTATGTTACATTGTATAAAGTAATGCTGTAAACTCTTTTTAATCGCCCTTCTCAACTGTCTCCTTAAGAGGCAATTGGTTGGGTCCATGCATGTAGCTTGAGCAGTACCAGCTATCTCTGTTTTAATAAACTGCCTTTTGCTTAAGCAAATTCCTCTCTGTCTAGCGTCGATGGTTTGTACTCCCTCTCCTAATTATGTGTTCACCAACAGTATCCTGCACAGTTCTGCACGTCTGCTTTGGCTCCATGCTGTAGTAAAATGTATGTGATGCATGGGCTGCAGTTACTACAGGCGTTGTGCAGAGGTGTGTGGTGCTTCCTGGGGTCAGCCCCAGCTCCCAGCAGCATTTGGACCACGCGGAGGTACCGCCCCGCCTCCACAGGCCTCTCAGCCCCACCACAGGCTGCGTTCAGGGGGGTTTCCCCCTCACGGTTCCTAGCTGACACGGCAGCTCCATTGGACAGAAAGAGCTTCACATGCTCCTCCAGACCTCGACGAGCCGCCACATGGAGGGGCATTAGCTTTGTTTCACTGGTCAACACGTTGACGTCTGCCCCACCTGTCACCAGCAGCTCAGCACACCTGGAGAGAGTAGAGACACCACCTTATGATCTTATCATTCATTAGCATCCAAGACAACAGACCCACCTGCCATATAATCTTTGAAACATTTCTCTATGTATAAATAACAGAAATGATCACCAGGCAGAGTGTCAGTAAGGCTACGAGTGCTGACACTCACTGGAATGTCTGGGTGGTGCTGCAGAGGTGAAGGGGTGCGCTGCCGTCCTCTGCCAGCAGGTCAGGGTCTGCTCCGTGGGCTAGCAGCAGCTGGACAGTTGTCATGGCCACCTATACAGGCATCATGCAAGGCTGTGCTGCCACCAGGGTCAGCATCCACCTCCGCCCCTCGAAACAGCAACTCCTCCACACAGCCTGAGTGTCCCCTGCTGGCTGCCAGACGCAATGCAGATGTCTGCTTGATCTTGGAGCTCAGGGTCCACATCCCTGTCAGTGGGACAGAGAGCATGTACATTATTTACCTAGCAGATGCTCATAACCAGAGAGGCTTAGGTATGTTTAGAGGATAGAATAAAGAGAGTCGATGAGTAGTGATTGGGGAATGATTGGAAGATCTATAAGAAAGGCACAGATAGGTCTAACAAAAAGACAACAGTGAAGCATACAGTAAAAGTGAGTTTATATTCTCTGTGTTTGACACCTACCCAGCTCTGGAGCCCACACCATCTCCTCATGTACTGTTTCCATCAGTGCGTTGATCATGCAGGGGTCCTTCAACACAGTGTGTACTCCCTTCATGTCCCCACACATGAAGGTGTTGTGGATTGTGGTGTCTCTGCATCGGGCCTCAAAGACCCGGATCTCCTGGAGGCCCCGCTGCTGTCTGGGAGGGGGTCTGGAGGGCCGGGACACAGGTGGCTGGCTCATGGCCCTCCTGTGAGCCAATGCCTGCCGCTTATCCTCCCACTCCTGGAGCTCCTGATCCACTTTCAGAGAATGCAAGGCGGCTGAGCTGAAGGCAAATATATCCCTGGACATGACACCCAAAGCTGGGACAGAATCTCGAGCAACCCCAGATGGAGAGATAAAGAGAGGTCTTTGAGCAACACATTTGAAACAGTTCCAATTTTAGTTGCTTACAGTGGACACAACATTACTCAGTGCAGCAAATTTTAATTAGCACACTGACTAAAAACCTACTGTTATGGCTAATACTAAAGGAAAATCAAGACTTTAAGACTTTACTGAAAAAATGCAGACAACATTTAATTTTGTCTCTGGTTTTTGAAGATTGCATTTACATAGTATCAATGTTGTGTGAATATAGAATTCTACTCACCTTGAATTTTTTCATGTGAACTCAAGTTACTACGCAAAATATAGTCCATTTGCTGTTGTGCAAAATGTAATTTGTTTTCGACTATTTCATGACGTGTTTTACAGACACGTCCAAATGTCAAGATACTGTTGTCCCAATACAAGTTTAGTGCCTGTTATAAATAGACGGGAAATGCGAGCTGATATTCGGGTACTGCATTACCTGAGATAGTCAGCAGGTGGCGACAAGTGACGACCCATCCTCCGAACGTCACGCAACGTAAACATTGATTACGTATTACGTTCTACTTGAACGTAGCGGCGCCAATCACGCAGAAAATGTAGCGTTTACATCACCTTGCTTTGCTTGAAAAGTTCGCATTTTCTTTACGGCAGCAAGAATAGGATGGCTGAATTAAATGGTATCTAAACTTTCGATTGATCTTATGTATCAATGTAAATAGACGGTTAGAAAAGACATTCGACACGAGATCCCATGACTGCGATGGTAAGAATCAGTCTTGTTTGTTTGCTAGCTAGCTGCTAGCTCTGGTCCCTAGGTCGGTAGGACTAGCTGCCACAAGTTTTCAAATGAGAAGTTTTTAGCTAGCTTTCCACGTAGCTAACAGTGTTAGCCAGCCATGTAGTTGGCGAGATGTAACTTACATCTAGCACTTTCTTAGTTGACTATGTTACATTTGAATATGTATCTTTCTTTTCGGCAGACTTGCAAGTGGAATGGATTATTTAACGTTGGGGATGACTTCGATGATGAGGTGCTGCAAACTGATTGACACATCCTATCTGATTGCTATGATTTAGTCAATGGTTACCACCTGCTGTTTAAGAGAGATATGACAGATTATAGCCCTCTGTATAAATCCTCAGATGGATATCACAAGTAATGTAGAGTACTGTTGTGAAACCATTTAGTCTCTGAACACCTCTGTTTTTTTTTTGAATACGAGTTATACAATAATGTCCTCCTTTGCTATTGCGTGTGTGTATGTATGTGTTCATTAGGATCTACTTGAGATAAACTGGTCCGTTCCATCCGTGTCTGCTAGCACAGTGTCCTCTGCAGCACAGTCCTGTTTCCTCCGTTCTTCAACTGCAGCCTCAACTCCTGCTGCTCCCTATGGCCAGAAAAACTCACACCAACCATCCACAGAAGGCATACCTGCCCATAGGTGCCTGTTGAATTGCCCAGGGTCAGAAAACACAACACCGACCACTGTAGGACAGTGTGCTGCTTTGGGTTTGAGACGGCTCTCTACATCTAAACCACTGCCCACATTCCCTCCTCCCCCTCTCCACCTTCCTACTCTGAGTAGGGGACCATGTACAGTTCCCCAACAGAGCTCAGCACCAGCTCAACAGATTCATTCAAAAACTACAGGACAGCAAGAGGCCCCCTTGCCGCAGGATGACTTTGATGATTGGGATGTTGACTTGGCAGACCTGGATGAAAGTGATCCACAGATGAGGACTTGGGCTCAGGTCCGAGAAACCGCTCCAGCTGCAGCCCCATATCTAACCAAGCCCAGCGATGACTCTGTATCCCCAGCCAAAAGACTATGGCCCTCAGCCTGTGGTGGGGCTCAAACTGGGCCCAATGTGGGTCTGAGAGGATTCAGTACCTCAAACCAAATGTCTGGTCTTCCCAGTAGTAATATACCCCACAGGTCCTCATTCCCTGGCCCTGGTCTAAGTGCTGCTTTCCTCCCAGCTTCACCCCAGAGCCCAGTGTTTCCTGGCCTGACCATGGCCTCCTCCCCCTTCTCCAGCCCCTTCCCCAGGTCTGTGACACCCAGGCCAGTCAGAGGGCCTCCTTCCCAGATACAGAGGCCCTGGGCTACTCCTCTGGCTCAGGGATGTAGCCTGTTTGACCCCATCTCCCCAGCCCCCTCTAGTAGGTTTGGCGGACCCATGCCCTCCCCCAGTCTCACCCCCCGTTCCCTCCACACGCCCGTCTTCACTAACCACCTGGTCCAGCTGGTGTCCAACTCCAACAAGACCCCCCAGAGACCCCGTTCTGACCACACCCGGCCCAATACCCGCCGCTTCCCCGGCCCTGCAGGAATGCTGCCACAACAGGTGGGTCTTTTCTGGCCTCTGTCCCTACCTGCCTCTATCTGTTTGCTATTTGTAGTCTAACTAATCTCAGCAGTCAGCAATGTGCTTGGTTGTGATACTAAGCTACTGCGGGGTTCCATTCTCTCTCCTTAAAGCAGCTCCACGGGCAGAGCCTGGATGACATTGTGGTGGCCATTCCTCAGACACCTGCACATGGGGCTGTGGCTCGACTGCCCAGTCAGGTACTATTACATTTTAGTCATTTAGCAGACGCTTTTATCCAGAGCCACTTACAGTTAGTGAGTGCATACATTTTTCATACTGGCCCCCCATGAGAAACGAACCCACAACCCTGGCGTTGCAAGCGCCATGCTCTACCAACTGAGCTACATGGGGCACTGACTTGTTTGGTGAGAAAAAATAAAATAAAAAATGTTTCAACAGCATGTGTGTGTATCTGCAAATATTTCTGTGCATGTGAACAATCTGAATAATTTTCTACAATTTGAACTATTTTAGTATTATGGCAAAGCATACTAAAGATGAGAGTGCTTTTCATTATGCCCAACAGTGTGTAGTTGGTTAGACAAAAATCTGGTAATATGAATGAAGTGTGTGCCATTTCGTGCAAACGTTTGTATAGGCTATCACACTGATGTGTAGCCTATACATTTACAGAATGTATTACATGTGTCATTAATTAACCTTTTTATCCATTATTTATTATGTCATGTTGCTTTATGAACATGTGTTGTAATGTGTCTGGGTTTGTGTGTAAAAAAATAACTTGTGTCCAGGTTCCCAGCTCTCAGACTGAGGAAGAGGATTTCAGTGGAGGTCCGTGGGCAGCGATGAAGGCGGAGATGGGGTTGGACGAAAGGAACACCTCCTGTTTTCTGCACTCTTACAGCGTGGCCATGGTACTCCGCAAGGTGACCAGCACATTTAGCGTTATCCACTTTACACAGCCTATGGTAGAGTAAATGGCATGAAAGGTGACTGAAAGGCTAACGGTGTTCAGGCTGTGCGTGGCCATGTACCCTTCAGCAATATGCATAATTTAACATTGCATATTTAATGTTAGAAGCTTTACATGCCATATATCATCTGGTGAAAAAAATTACACTTGCGAAACACTGTTTGCATAATTTGACTTCATGAGCATGTTTTTTTGCACCCAGGACAGTCTCCCTGATTTGAATTTTCTGGGGTGTTTTTTTCTATGTTAATGGCCCTTGTCTCTGTGGTGGCGGTCTATCAGGATAATCAGGACAAATGACTGGGGTGTTAGTAGTTATTATCCCAAACATCATCACGCATTAATCATCCTAATGGTTATTCTGTTGTTTTTCCATCGTCTTAATGTGCCGCCGCTAATGGCAACTCTGCATAAGTAATTTAACTGTTTAATTAATGAAAGTTGATGATTAGCAGTTTGAACTTGTTTTGTAGTGCTCTAATATGAAGGTCTGTGCCCCGTCACCTCTCTCTCTCCACCTGTCTCGATCTCCTTCCCTCTCCATCTCTTCGTCTCCCTCCCCCTCAGGCGGCCCTGAAACAGCTGGCGAAGAACAAGGTCCCCAACATGGCTGTGGTACTAAAGAGCATCCTCCACACACACGCTGATGCCAAGGCTGTGTTCGGGGATCCCACAGGTAAGGCCTACTGGGGGTACGGTTGTGTTTGTAGGTAGAACTAGTCACACAGCCATTGTAGTGAGTGTGTATGTGGCTGGCGGTTTGTGTGTGTGTGTACACCACTGAGAATTCACCTGAATTAGCTTCCTACAGCAGGGGTTGAAAGTTCAGCCAGTGTGCTATGCCTGATTACACACACCTCGATTCAGTAGAAGACATCTGGTTTGTTCCCTTGTCCCTAGGGCCCTCTTTCTTCCATTTTTCTGTCTATTTTTCGCTCTCATTTTCTTGCAGTTCCTCTATTTCTCCCTGAGTATTGCTTGAACCTAGTAGGTCATCATGGCCTCAGGAGAGCCAGTGTGAGGACTCCTGAGCAGTTCTATTAAAGTAGATACTTAACCTTAGTGTTAAGTGCTTATTAGTGATTCTATCATCATGGATCAGCATCAAATGAACGGGTATTAGCCACATGCTGATCACCACAGATTATTCCGTCTCAAACATCTGTGCATTTCCCTCCTGAAGTGTGGCCCATGGTGCTACCTGTCAACAGATTACCACTGGAGGTGTAATACACTGATTACTACACTATCTGTATTGTCATTAGTAGGAATGTTGTGATCAGTGTGCTCCATGTGGTATCAATCAATCAATCATATTTATTTTATAAAGCCATTTTTACATCTGCAGTTGTCAGAGTGCTATACAGATACCCAGCCTAAAACCCCAAAGAACAAGCAATGCAGATGCAGAAGCACAGTGGCTAGGTATGTTGTTTTGCTCTGACTGCACCAGTAGAGCACTGTAGTAATACTGTGTGTCTGACTGTAGGAGAGATGCAGGGCACAGTGCACCGGCGCCTCCTAGAGGACAGACTAGGGGAGCTCAAGACGGGGGCTGTACTGCTGCTCAAACAGGTAGGATTCAGTTCCACAGGCCACACACACCACTATTTACTAGTGTTTCATTGCAAACCATTTGTCTGATTTTTCAAAATGATTGAGCCAGTCACAATAAAACCACAAAAACAAATTCCAGTTGTGTGTAAATGTGATCAGTTTTTCACCATGTTAGCTGTAGACCCATAATTCGTTTTCTTTTCATGAAGGTGGGTGTGTTCTCTCCGTCCCATCGTAACCACTACCTGAACGTGACGCCCAACAACCTCCTGAGGATCTACCCCCCCGACGGCTCCACCCTGTCCTCCACACAGACCCAGCTGCTCCCACCTGACCTGGTGAGAGACCACTACCAAGGCCTGGAGGATATCTTGTTGTTATCCTAGGCTGCTGGGAGTTTGATGTAACAATGACAAATCATTAATGAGAGAAACTTGGTGTCTTGACAGATGTTTTGTATATGTTCGTCTAACTCTACTGTTGAATGTAGGAGCCTCTGTTGGCATCACCTGATCAGTCCTCCAGTGTTCCAGGAGCCCTTGTGTCTCAGATGGAGTTGTTCTATGATGATGATGATGATGAAGAGGAGGTGATTGGGGCCCCAAAGGACTCAGCAGACTCTGGAGCTGACTCCACTAGTGATCCCCAGGGCCCCCCTGCTGCTGCACCACAGGATCCGTCCTGGGACGCAGGTGTGACTTGGATATGCATAGGAGTGTATGTTCTTGGTAAACCAATCAGCAGCTCCACCCTGTGTGTTTGATTGAATTTGTCTGTCTGTGTTGTGCAGATGGCCTTGATGAGCTTCTTGGGGAGTTGCCTGTTGAGTCCTACTGCCTCTGACACCTGCCCACCTACCCCATACGGATAAGGTACATTTATATAGGGGAGATGCTGGACAACTACACCGTCACTTACATGTGAATTTGAGTTTGGCGCATTCTGACTGCACGTTGGATGCCTTTCTACCCGATTCTCCCAGAGAATTTTGTTGCCTAATGTGCTATCATTTTGTGTTTGTGCTGTGACCATTAATCGCACCGGTATAAATGACATGTCAGCCATGTGGGGTAAAACTTGGAGGTGCTGGTAACTGGGACTGTCGCTCCCACGTCTCCCCAATTTGAGTGAAGCTTCACTACCCCTACTGCTGCGGACACATCCCATGGACACAGTCATCCCCCTGTTTGAAGACCTGCTGGCTGATGTTTCGTCTTTATTTTTTTTCTTCATTGATTTTACTTCACAGTGCAGACTCCTCTAAATCATAGCTAACTACTATGTGCACATAATGTCTTGTAAAATATGTATATATTAAAGAAGACTTCTGTTCAATAATACACGTTACACAACTGAAAATGGTCTCCATTGATTTTATTGTCTCTAATTTGCTCTATTTGGAGTGATTGTAAATTAGAATGCATGAGAATGCACTTAATAATAGGAACAGTATATGGAAAATCAAGAATTACAATGAAATGTCCATTAAACTCTGGCTTGCTTAATCTACACTTCTGGTTTAATTGCATCGTGATGGTGTGCTGTAATTAGGTTTAGATGAAACCTGATGGTGTGCTGTAATTAGGCAGCGTGTTGCAAGATGTCATTGGAGAGACAGAGTATCCTGCTGTTCATAGCCGTTGTCCATTTAATTGAACTGCAAATCTTTTTTCCATTTTTTAACAGTTTTTCTTGTCTTTCAGTCAACTACCACTATTTTAAACATTGATGGCGCTGATGAAACGTGGTGTGAACTAGAGTATCAACCTGAAGTGAATGACCTTCAAGATTGTATCCTGGAGCCTTCTGACTGTCATTCTCTGCCATTGTCTTTTCCTTCTCAATTTCTGTCTTCTTGCTATCTACCTCTGTCTCTCCTAACCTCTTCCTCTGGCTATGTTCTGTTCTGGTCCAGCCTGTTTACCATGCATTCAAACCAGCCTGTTTACCATGCATCAATTTTTCTGTGGAGTTAAATCCTTCATTCCTGCTTGGCCATTCCTTCCAGTTCTCTGCTGCCAATGACTGGAACGAAGTGCACAAATCTCTGAAGCTGGAGACCCTTATCTCCCTCACTAACTTTAAGCGTCAGTTGTCAGAGCAGCTTACCGTTCACTGCACCTGTACACAGCCATTCTGAAATTAGCACACCCAACTATCCCCATATTGTTATTTATTTTGCTAATTTTGCACCCCAGTATCTCTATTTGCACATCTTTTGCACATCTATCATTCCAGTGTTAATACAAAATTGTAACTATTTTGCACTATGGCTTATTTATTGCCTTACCTCCATAACTTACTACATTCGCACACACTGTGTATATATATATATTTTCTGTTGTATTTTTGACTTTATGTTTTGTTTACCCCATATGTAACTCTGTGTTGTTTTTATTGCACTGCTTTGCTTTATCTTGGCCAGGTCGCAGTTGTAAATGAGAACTTGTTCTCAACTGGCTTACCTGGTTAAATAAAGGTTAAATAAAAATAAATCCAGCTCTGTCTGGTGGAGCCCTGGGCGTTTGGGACAGTCACAACCTGACAAATGGGGTCTTATCTGGGCTAAACCAGCAGGATGGGAGGCCCACGCCAACCTCCCCCAAACCTTCACCACCACCCTCTCTCTTCAGATCAGCCTTACTTTGTGTATTACCCCACACACCACTCCAAACTAGACTTGTAGACTGACTGATCTACAAATCAAATCACCTTGCATCCTAAATAACTACTCAATATTTTTTGTAGGTCAGTCAGTCAACATTTTCCCATGATACGTCACTGTTTTGATGCTCTTGAACACGGCCGTGGTCTTTTACCTGTGGAACTTTTGGTCATATATCCCATTTCCCGTACCTGAACATGTGCTACCAGTAGGGGGCAGTAGCTCACCCCCACTGCTGTGTTTTGCCTTACAGGCAGTGTAGGTGTGTATGTAACACTTATTAAAGTCTCAGCTGGTAAGATCTGAGCTGTTGGAGTGAAACTCTACTGTCATCTGCACATGTTCCATTTAGGTGCAACAAGGGGGGTCTAGTTATGTGTGTGTGTATATATATATATATATATATATATATATATATATATATATATATATATACACAGTACCAGTCAAAAGTTTGGACACACCTACTCATTCCAGGGTTTTTCGTTATTTTTACTATTTTCTACATTGTAGAATAATAGTGAAGACATCAACACTATAAAATAACACATGGAATCATGTAGTAACCAAAAAAGTGTTAAAAAATAAAAATGTTATATTTGAGGTTCTGCAAAGTAGCCACCTTTTGCCTTGATAACAGCTTTGCACACTCTTTGCATTCTCTAAACCAGCTTCACGAGGTAGTCACCTGGAATGCATTTAAATTAACAGGTGTGCCTTGTTAAAAGTGAATTTGTGGAATTTCTTTCCTTCTTAATGCGTTTGAGGCAACAGTTGTGTTGTGACAAGGTAGGGGGAATATAGAAGATAGCCCTATTTGGTAAAAGACCAAGTCCATATTATGGCAAGAACAGCTCAAATAAGCAAAGAGAAATGACAGTCCATCATTACTTTAAGACATGAAGGTCAGTCAATCTGGAAAATTTCAAGAACTTTGAAAGTTTCTTCAAGTGCAGTCGCAAAAACCATCAAGCGGTATGATGAAACTGGCTCTCATGAGGACCGCCACAGGAAAGGAAGACCCAGAGTTACCTCTGCTGCAGAGGATAAATTCATTAGAGTTACCAGCCTTAGAAATTGCAGCCCAAATAAATGCTTCAAAGAGTTCAAGTAACAGACACATCTCAACATCAACTGTTCAGAGGAGACTGTGTGAATTAGGCCTTCATGGTCGAATTGCTGCAAAGAAACCACTACTAAAGGACACCAATAATAAGAAGAGACTTGCTTTGGCCAAGAAACACGAGCATTGGACATTAGGTGGAAATATGTCCTTTGGTCTGATTAGTCCAAATTTGAGATTTTTGGTTCCAGCCCCTGTGTCTTTGTGAGAACGGATGATCTCCGCATGTGTGGTTCCCACCTTGAAGCATGGAGGAGGAGGTGTGGGGGTGCTTTGCTGACACTGTCAGTGATTTATTTAGAATTCAA
Organism: Coregonus lavaretus; assembly: GCF_964263955.1. Lineage (NCBI taxonomy): Eukaryota > Metazoa > Chordata > Actinopteri > Salmoniformes > Salmonidae > Coregonus > Coregonus lavaretus. The sequence goes on from NC_139989.1 coordinate 51,821,688, forward strand.
GGCACACTTAACCAGCATGGCTACCACAGCATTCTGCAGCGATACGCCATCCCATCTGGTTTGGGCTTAGTGGAACTCCTTCAAGACTGTTGGAAAAGCATTCCAGGTGAAGCTGTTTGAGAGAATGCCAAGAGTGTGCAAAGCTGTCATCAAGGCAAAGGGTGGCTACTTTGAAGAATCTCAAATATAAAATAGATTTTGATTTGTTTAACGCCATTTTTGGGGACTACATGATTCCATATGTGTTATTTCATTGTTTTGATGTCTTCACTATTGTAATGTATAAAATAGTAAAAATAAAGAAAAACCCTTGAATGAGTAGGTGTGTCCAAACTTCTGACTGGTACTGTGTGTATATATATATATATATATATTATCTCCCGAGTGGCGCAGTGGTCTAAGGCACTGCATCGCAGTGCTAGTGCTAGCTGTGCCACTAGAGATCCTGGTTCGAAGCCAGGCTCTGTCGTAGCTGGCCGTGACCGGGAGACCCATGGGGCGGCGCACAATTGGCCCAGCGTCGTCCAGGGTAGGGGAGGGAATGGCCAGCAGGGATGTAGCTCAGTTGGTAGAGCATGGCGTTTGCAACGCCAGGGTTGTGGGTTCGATTCCCACGGGGGGCCAGTATTAAAAAATTTATGCACTCACTAACTGTAAGTCGCTCTGGATAAGAGCGTCTGCTAAATGACTAAAATGTAAATGTAAATATATATATATATATATATATATATACAGTGGGGAGAACAAGTATTTGATACACTGCCAATTTTGCAGGTTTTCCTACTTACAAAGCATGTAGAGGTCTGTAATTTTTACCATAGGTACACTTCAACTGTGAGAGACAGAATCTAAAACAAAAATCCAGAAAATCACATTGTATGATTTTTAAGTAATTAATTTGTATTTTATTGCATGACATAAGTATTTGATCACCTACCAACCAGTAAGAATTCCGGGTCTCACAGACCTGTTAGTTTTTCTTTAAGAAGCCCTCCTGTTGTCCACTCATTACCTGTATTAACTACACCTGTTTGAACTCGTTACCTGTATAAAAGACACCTGTCCACACACTCAATCAAACATACTCCAACCTTTCCACAATGGCCAAGACCAGAGAGCTGTGTAAGGACATCAGGGATAAAATTGTAGACCTGCACAAGGCTGGGATGGGCTACAGGACAATAGGCAAGCAGCTTGGTGAGAAGGCAACAACTGTTGGCGTAAATATTAGAAAATGGAAGAAGTTCAAGATGACGGTCAATCACCCTCGGTCTGGGGCTCCATGCAAGATCTCACCTCGTGGGGCATCAATGATCATGAGGAAGGTGAGGGATCAGCCCAGAACTACACGGCAGGACCTGGTCAATGACCTGAAGAGAGCTGGGACCACAGTCTCAAAGAAAACCATTAGTAACACACTACGCCGTCATGGATTAAAATCCTGCAGCGCACGCAAGATCCCCCTGCTCAAGCCAGCGCATGTCCAGGCCCGTCTGAAGTTTGCCAATGACCATCTGGATGATCCAGAGGAGGAATGGGAGAAGGTCATGTGGTCTGATGAGACAAAAATAGAGCTTTTTGGTCTAAACTTCACTCGCCGTGTTTGGAGGAAGAAGAAGGATGAGTACAACCCCAAGAACACCATCCCAACCGTGAAGCATGGAGGTGGAAACATCATTCTTTGGGGATGCTTTTCTGCAAAGGGGACAGGGCGACTGCACCGTATTGAGGGGAGGATGGATGGGGCCATGTATCGCGAGATCTTGGCCAACAACCTCCTTCCCTCAGTAAGAGCATTGAAGATGGGTCGTGGCTGGGTCTTCCAGCATGACAACGACCCGAAACACACAGCCAGGAAAACTAAGGAGTGGCTCCGTAAGAAGCATCTCAAGGTCCTGGAGTGGCCTAGCCAGTCTCCAGACCTGAACCCAATAGAAAATCTTTGGAGGGAGCTGAAAGTCTGTATTGCCCAGCGACAGCCCCGAAACCTGAAGGATCTAGAGAAGGTCTGTATGGAGGAGTGGGCCAAAATCCCTGCTGCAGTGTGTGCAAACTTGGTCAAGACCTACAGGAAACATATGATCTCTGTAATTGCAAACAAAGGTTTCTGTACCAAATATTAAGTTCTGCTTTTCTGATGTATCAAATACTTATGTCATGCAATAAAATGCAAATTAATTACTTAAAAATCATACAATGTGATTTTCTGGATTTTTGTTTTTGATTCCATCTCTCACAGTTGAAGTGTACCTATGATAAAAATTACAGACCTCTACATGCTTTGTAAGTAGGAAAACCTGCAAAATCGGCAGTGTATCAAATACTTGTACTCCCCACTGTGTATATATATATATATATACTGCTCCAAAAAATAAAGGGAACACTTAAACAACACAATGTAACTCCAAGTCAATCACACTTCTGTGAAATCAAACTGTCCACTTAGGAAGCAACACTGATTGACAATACATTTCACATGCTGTTGTGCAAATGGAATAGACAACAGGTGGAAATTATAGGCAATTAGCAAGACACCCCCAATAAAGGACTGGTTTTGCAGGTGGTGACCACAGACCACTTCTCAGTTCCTATGCTTCCTGGCTGATGTTTTGGTCACTTTTGAATGCTGGCGGTGCTTTCATTCTAGTGGTAGCATGAGACGGAGTCTACAACCCACACGTGGCTCAGGTAGTGCAGCTCATCCAGGATGGCACATCAATGCGAGCTGTGGCAAGAAGGTTTGCTGTGTCTGTCAGCGTAGTGTCCAGAGCATGGAGGCGCTACCAGGAGACAGGCCAGTATATCAGGAGACGTGGAGGAGGCCGTAGGAGGGCAACAACCCAGCAGCAGGACTGCTACCTCCGCCTTTGTGCAAGGAGGAGCAGGAGGAGCACTGCCAGAGCCCTGCAAAATGACCTCCAGCAGGCCACAAATGTGCATGTGTCTGCTCAAACGGTCAGAAACAGACTCCATGAGGGTGGTATGAGGGCCCGACGTCCACAGGTGGGGGTTGTGCTTACAGCCCAACACCGTGCAGGACGTTTGGCATTTGCCAGAGAACACCAAGATTGGCAAATTCGCCACTGGCGCCCTGTGCTCTTCACAGATGAAAGCAGGTTCACACTGAGCACGTGACAGACGTGACAGAGTCTGGAGACGCCGTGGAGAACGTTCTGCTGCCTGCAACATCCTCCAGCATGACCGGTTTGGCGGTGGGTCAGTCATGGTATGGGGTGGCATTTCTTTGGGGGGCCGCACAGCCCTCCATGTCCTCGCCAGAGGTAGCCTGACTGCCATTAGGTACTGCAACTCCCCTCCATGTCTCCGACCACTACTTTGTATTATTTTCTCTCTCGCTCTCCTCCAACACTACTCACTCTGCCCCTACTCAGATGGTAATGCGCCGTCGCAACCTTCGCTCTCTCTCTCCCGCTACTCTCGCCTCTTCCATCCTATCATCTCTTCCCTCTGCTCAATCCTGATTCTGCCTCCTCAACCCTCCTCTCCTCCCTTTCTGCATCCTTTGACTCTCTACAGTGGGAAAAAAAAGTATTTAGTCAGCCACCAATTGTGCAAGTTCTCCCACCTTAAAAGATGAGAGAGGCCTGTAATTTTCATCATAGGTACACGTCAACTATGACAGACAAATTGAGAAAAAAAATCCAGAAAATCACATTGTAGGATTTTTAATGAATTTATTTGCAAATTATGATGGAAAATAAGTATTTGGTCACCTACAAACAAGCAAGATTTCTGGCTCTCACAGACCTGTAACTTCTTCTTTAAGAGGCTCCTCTGTCCACCACTCGTTACCTGTATTAATGGCACCTGTTTGAACTTGTTATCAGTATAAAAGACACCTGTCCACAACCTCAAACAGTCACACTCCAAACTCCACTATGGCCAAGACCAAAGAGCTGTCAAAGGACACCAGAAACAAAATTGTAGACCTGCACCAGGCTGGGAAGACTGAATCTGCAATAGGTAAGCAGCTTGGTTTGAAGGAATCAACTGTAGAAGCAATTATTAGGAAATGGAAGACATACAAGACCACTGATAATCTCCCTCGATCTGGGGCTCCACGCAAGATCTCACCCCGTGGGGTCAAAATGATCACAAGAACGGTGAGCAAAAATCCCAGAACCACACGGGGGGACCTAGTGAATGACCTGCAGAGAGCTGGGACCAAAGTAACAAAGCCTACCATCAGTAACACACTACGCCGCCAGGGACTCAAATCCTGCAGTGCCAGACGTGTCCCCCTGCTTAAGCCAGTACATGTCCAGGTCCGTCTGAAGTTTGCTAGAGTGCATTTGGATGATCCAGAAGAGGATTGGGAGAATGTCATATGGTCAGATGAAACCAAAATATAACTTTTTGGTAAAAACTCAACTCGTCGTGTTTGGAGGACAAAGAATGCTGAGTTGCATCCAAAGAACACCATACCTACTGTGAAGCATGGGGGTGGAAACATCATGCTTTGGGGCTGTTTTTCTGCAAAGGGACCAGGACGACTGATCCGTGTAAAGGAAAGAATGAATGGGGCCATGTATCGTGAGATTTTGAGTGAAAACCTCCTTCCATCAGCAAGGGCATTGAAGATGAAACGTGGCTGGGTCTTTCAGCATGACAATGATCCCAAACACACCGCCCGGGCAACGAAGGAGTGGCTTCGTATGAAGCATTTCAAGGTCCTGGAGTGGCCTAGCCAGTCTCCAGATCTCATCCCCATAGAAAATCTTTGGAGGGAGTTGAAAGTCTGTGTTGCCCAGCGACAGCCCCAAAACATCACTGCTCTAGAGGAGATCTCCATGGAGGAATGGGCCAAAATACCAGCAACAGTGTGTGAAAACCTTGTGAAGACTTACAGAAAACATTTGACCTGTGTCAAAGGGTATATAACAAAGTATTGAGAAACTTTTGTTATTGACCAAATACTTATTTTCCACCATAGTTTGCAAATAAATTCATAAAAAATCCTACAATGTGATTTTCTGGATATTTTTTTCTCATTTTGTCTGTCATAGTTGACGTGTACCTATGATGAAAATTACAGGCCTCTCTCATCTTTTTAAGTGGGAGAACTTGCACAATTGGTGGCTGACTAAATAATAAGCTAACTCTCTCTCCTCTGCTCTTGTCCTTCTAGACCTGTCTGCTGCCTTTGATACTGTGAACCATCAGATCCTCCTCTCCACCCTCTCCGAGCTGGGCATCTCCGGCGCGGCTCACTCTTGGATTGCGTCCTACCTGACCGGTCGCTCCTACCAAGTGGCGTGGCGAGAAGCTGTCTCCGCACCACGTGCTCTCACCGCTGGTGTCCCCCAGGGCTCAGTTCTAGGCCCTCTCCTATTCTCGCTATACACCAAGTCACTTGGCTCTGTCATATCCTCACATGGCCTCTCCTATCATTGCTACACAGACGACACACAACTAATCTTCTCCTTTCCCCCTTCTGATAACCAGGTTGCGAATCGCATCTCTGCATGTCTGGCAGACATATCAGTGTGGATGACGGCTCACCACCTCAAGCTGAACCTTGGCAAGACGGAGCTGCTCTTCCTCCCGGGGAAGGACTGCCCGTTCCATGATCTCGCCATCACGGTTGACAACTCCGTTGTGTCCTCCTCCCAGAGTGCGAAGAGCCTTGGCGTGACCCTGGACAACACCCTGTCGTTCTCCGCTAACATCAAGGCGGTGACCCGATCCTGTAGGTTCATGCTCTACAACATTCGGAGAGTACGACCCTGCCTTACACAGGAAGCGGCACAGGTCCTAATCCAGGCACTTGTCATCTCCCGTCTGGATTACTGCAACTCGCTGTTGGCTGGGCTCCCTGCCTGTGCCATTAAACCCCTACAACTCATCCAGAATGCCGCAGCCAGTCTGGTGTTCAACCTTCCCAAGTTCTCTCACGTCACCCCGCTCCTCCGCACACTCCACTGGCTTCCAGTTGAAGCTCGCATCTGCTACAAGACCATGGTGCTTGCCTACGGAGCTGTGAGGGGAACGGCACCTCCGTACCTTCAGGCTCTGATCAGTCCCTACACCCAAACGAGGGCATTGCGTTCATCCACCTCTGGCCTGCTGGCTCCCCTACCACTGCGGAAGCACAGTTCCCGCTCAGCCCAGTCAAAACTGTTCGCTGCTCTGGCACCCCAATGGTGGAGCAAGCTCCCTCACGACGCCAGGACAGCGGAGTCACCCACCACCTTCCGGAGACATTTGAAACCCCACCTCTTTAAGGAATACCTGGGATAGGATAAAGTAATCCTTCTACCCCCCCCCAAAAAAAAAAGTGGTTATCCCACTGGCTATAAGGTGAATGCACCAATTTGTAAGTCGCTCTGGATAAGAGCGTCTGCTAAATGACGTAAATGTAAATGTAAATGAGATGAGATCCTCAGACCCCTTGTGAGACCATATGCTGGTGCGGTTGGCCCTGGGTTCCTCCTAATGCAAGACAATGCTAGACCTCATGTGGCTGGAGTGTGTCAGCAGTTCCTGCAAGAGGAAGGCATTGATGCTATGGACTGGCCCGCCCGTTCCCCAGACCTGAATCCAATTGAGCACATCTGGGACATCATGTCTCGCTCCATCCACCAACAGACTGTTGCACCACAGACTGTCCAGGAGTTGGCGGATGCTTTAGTCCAGGTCTGGGAGGAGATCCCTCGAGACCATCCGCCACCTCATCAGGAGCATGCCCAGGCGTTGTAGGGAGGTCATACAGGCACGTGGAGGCCATACACACTACTGAGCCTCATTTTGACTTGTTTTAAGGACATTACATCAACGTTGGATCAGCCTGTAGTGTGGTTTTCCACTTTAATTTTGAGGGTGACTCCAAATCCAGACCTCCATGGGGTTGATAAATTTGATTTCCATTGATAATTTTTGTGTGATTTTGTTGTCAGCACATTCAACTATGTAAAGAAAAATGTATTTAATAAGATTATTTCATTCATTCAGATCTAGGATGTGTTATTTTAGTGTTCCCTTAATTTTTTTGAGCAGTGTATATAAATACTGAACACAAATATAAGGTCAACAAGTTATGATTTTACTGAGTTACAGTTCATATAAGGAAATCAGTCCATTGAAATACATTCATTAGGCCCTAATATATGGATTTCACGACTGGATGTGGGCCCACCCACTTGGGAGCCAGTCCCACCCACTGGGGAACCAGACCCAGCCAATTAGAATGAGTTTTTCCCCACAAAAGGGCTTTATTACAGACAGAAATACTCCTCAGTTTCATCAGCTGTCCGGGTGGCTGGTCTCAGATGATCCTGCAGGTGAAGAAACCGGATGTGGAGGTCCTGGGCTGGCATGGTTACATGTGGTCTGCGGTTGTGAGGCCGATTGGACGTACTGCCAATGAAAATTGAATTATCTGGCAACAGCTCTGGTGGGCATTCCTGCAGTCAGCATGTCAATTGCACGCTCCCTCAACTTGAGACATCTGTGGCCTTTTATTGTCCCCAGCACAAGGTGCACCTGTGTAATTATCATGCTGTTTATTCAGCTTCTTGATATGCCACAACTGTCAGGTGGATGGATTATCTTGGCAAAGGAGAAATGCTCACTAACAGGGATATAAACAAATTTGGGCACAAAATTTGAGAGAAATATGCTTTTTGTGCATATGGAACATTTCTGGGATCTTTTATTTCAGCTCATGAAATACATATACAGTGTATTCGGAAAGAATTCAGACCCCTTGACTTTTTCCACATTTTGTTACGTTACAGCCTTATTCTAAAATTTATGTGGTCCTCTGTAGCTCAGCTGGTAGAGCACGGCGCTTGTAACGCCAAGGTAGTGGGTTCGATCCCCGGGACCACCCATACACAAAAATGTATGCACGCATGACTGTAAGTTGCTTTGGATAAAAGCGTCTGCTAAATGGCATATTATTATTTATTATTATTAAATTATTTTTCCCCCTCATCATTCTACACACAATACCCCATAATGACAAAGCGAAAACAGGTTTTTAGAAATACATTATTTACATACGTATTCAGACCCTATTTATGAGACTCGAAATTGAGCTCAGGTGCATCCTGTTTCCATTGATCATCCTTGAGATGTTTCTACAACTTGATTGGAGTCCACCTGTGGTAAATTCAATTGATTGTACTTGATTTGGAAAGGCACACACCTGTCTATATAAGGTCCCACAGTTGACAGTGCATGTCAGAGAAAAAACCAAGCCATGAGGTTGAAGGAATTTTTTGTTGAGCTCTGAGACAGGATTGTGTCGAGGCACAGATCTGGGGTTGGGTACCAAAAAATTTCTGCAGCATTGAAGGTCCCCAAGAACACAGTGGCCTCCATCATTCTTAAATGGAAGAAGTTTGGAACCACCAAGACTCTTCCTAGAGCTGGCCGCCCGGCCTAAATGAGCAATCGGGGGAGAAGGGCCTTGGTCAGGGAGGTGACCAAGAACCTGATGGCCACTCTGACAGAGCTCCAAAGTTCCTCTGTGGAGATGGGAGAACCTTCCAGAAGGACTTTCATCTCTCCACCAATCAGGCCTTTATGGTAGAGTGGCCAGACGGAAGCCACTCCTCAGCAAAAGGCACATGACAGCCCGCTTGAAGTTTGCCAAAAGGCAGCTAAAGGACTCTTAGACCATGAGAAACAAGATGATCTGGTCTGATGAAACCAAGATTGAACTCTTTAGCCTGAATGCCAAGCGTCTGGAGGAAACCTGGAACCATCCCTACGGTGAAGCATGGTGGTGGCAGCATCATGCTGTGGGGATGTTTTTCAGTGGCAGGGACTGGGAGACTAGTCAGGATCGAGGGAAAGATGAACGGAGCAAAGTACAGAGTGATCCTTAATGAAAACCTGCTCCTGAGCGCTCAGGACTTCAGACTGGGGTGAAGGTTCACCTTCCAACAGGACAACGACCCTAAGCACACAGCCAAGACAATGCAGTCTCTGAATGTCCTTGAGTGGCCCAGCCAGAGCCCGGACTTGAACCCGATCGAACATCTCTGGAGAGACCTGAAAATAGCTGTGCAGCGACGCTCCCCATCCAACCTGACAGAGCTTGAGAGGATCTGCAGAGAAGAATGGGAGAAACTCCCCAAATACAGGTGTGCCAAGCTTGTAGCGTCATACCCAAGAAGACTCGAGGCTGTAATCGCTGCCAAAGATGCTTCAAGAAACTACTAAAAGGGTCTGAATACTTATGTAAATGTAATATTTTTCATATTTAGCTTTGTCATTATGGGGTATTGTGGGTAGATTTGATGAGGGGGAAAAAACTATTTAATCAATTTTAGAATAAGGCTATAACGTAACAAAATGTGGAAAAAGTCAAGGGGTCTGAATACTTACCGAATGCCATGTGTGTGTGTATATATATATATATATATATATATCTCATTGGCTTTAACATCTGCCCTTTAACTTCAATCACCCCCACCCTGCTGTAGTAATGAACCAGTGCCACTCTCCTACTCCCTCACACTCCCCACGTTTAAAACTCCCTAATTATCTCCTACTAAGAGCTTATTATTTTTCATAAGCCATTATGATGTTATGAAAGAGTAATTAACTTATTTGTTCAATCTCCACAAGGGACTCTTTCATTAATGATTTGATAAAATGTCAACACAATACTCCCGTGTGCGGTCGTTTTCTTTTGACTCGAACCCTGGGGTAGAGAAGGCCTTTTATCTCTGGTGGAAAAGGAAGTTAACTTTCTGTAATTTGGAGGGTGACTCATCATGATTGTGATTCACATTAATAACATAACTCAGAGGTTTAGGGACTTATCCACTGACTTCTGAGTGAAAATGGATGACAGAGTATTTCACATTCCATGGCAGGTAGGGCTGGGAATTGCCAGGGACCTCCCGATACGATATATATTGCGATTCTCACAATTCTATATACAGTGGGGGAAAAAAGTATTTAGTCAGCCACCAATTGTGCAAGTTCTCCCACTTAAAAAGATGAGAGAGGCCTGTAATTTTCATCATAGGTACACGTCAACTATGACAGACAAAATGAGAAAAAAAAATCCAGAAAATCACATTGTAGGATTTTTTATGATTTTATTTGCAAATTATGGTGGAAAATAAGTATTTGGTCAATAACAAAAGTTTCTCAATACTTTGTTATATACCCTTTGTTGGCAATGACACAGGTCAAACGTTTTCTGTAAGTCTTCACAAGGTTTTCACACACTGTTGCTGGTATTTTGGCCCATTCCTCCATGCAGATCTCCTCTAGAGCAGTGATGTTTTGGGGCTGTTGCTGGGCAACACGGACTTTCAACTCCCTCCAAAGATTTTCTGTGGGGTTGAGATCTGGAGACTGGCTAGGTCACTCCAGGACCTTGAAATGCTTCTTACGAAGCCACTCCTTCGTTGCCCGGGTGGTGTGTTTGGGATCATTGTCATGCTGAAAGACCCAGCCACGTTTCATCTTCAATGCCCTTGCTGATGGAAGGAGGTTTTCACTCAAAATCTCACGATACATGGCCCCATTCATTATTTCCTTTACACGGATCAGTCGTCCTGGTCCCTTTGCAGAAAAACAGCCCCAAAGCATGATGTTTCCACCCCCATGCTTCACAGTAGGTATGGTGTTCTTTGGATGCAACTCAGCATTCTTTGTCCTCCAAACACGACGAGTTGAGTTTTTACCAAGAAGTTCTATTTTGGTTTCATCTGACCATATGACATTCTCCCAATCCTCTTCTGGATCATCCAAATGCACTCTAGCAAACTTCAGACGGGCCTGGACATGTATTGGCTTAAGCAGGGGGACACGACTGCACTGCAGGATTTGAGTCCCTGGCGGCATAGTGTGTTACTGATGGTAGGCTTTGTTACTTTGGTCCCAGCTCTCTGCAGGTCATTCACTAGGTCCCCCCATGTGGTTCTGGGATTTTTGCTCACCCTTCTTGTGATCATTTTGACCCCACAGGGTGAGATCTTGCGTGGAGCCCCAGATCGAGGGAGATTATCAGTGGTCTTGTATGTCTTCCATTTCCTAATAATTGCTCCCACAGTTGATTTCTTCAAACCAAGCTGCTTACCTATTGCAGATTCAGTCTTCCCAGCCTGGTGCAGGTCTACAATTTGGTTTCTGGTGTCCTTTGACAGCTCTTTGGTCTTGGCCATAGTGAAGTTTGGAGTGTGACTGTTTGAGGTTGTGGACAGGTGTCTTTTATACTGATAACAAGTTCAAACAAGTGCCATTAATACAGGTAACGAGTGTAGGACAGAGGAGCCTCTTAAAGAAGAAGTTACAGGTCTGTGAGAGCCAGAAATCTTGCTTGTTTGTAGGTGACCAAATACTTATTTTCCACCATAATTTGCAAATTAATTAATTAAAAATCCTACAATGTGATTTTCTGGATTTTTTTTCTCAATTTGTCTGTCATAGTTGACTTGTACCTATGATGAAAATTACAGGCCTCTCTCATCTTTTTAAGTGGGAGAACTTGCACAATTGGTGGCTGACTAAATACTTTTTTTCCCCACTGTATATTGTGATTCAATACTGCGATTTTATTGCGATTTGATGTTCCAAACATATTGCCCGCTATACATCTGCTGCAGAGAGATGAGAGAGAGCCATGAGAAAAAAAGTGTTGCTCAGTCATGGTATAAAAGTGCTGATAACATGATTGATCACTATTTAAAAAGAAGATTAGGAACAAGCTATAGGATGAAAAATAGAGAAGTTTTAGCGCAGGTACAGCCGACTAGCTCTAGCTAACGCTAACTAGCAAATAAATCAATAAATTGATACTTGGAGTGAAAGTATCAATATAGCTTTAAAAATTATATTGCGATAGTAAAATAAATAAATAAATAAATAGATCACTAAATTGGCAGGTTATGAACACCCTCAGGTAGATGTCAACGTTTTCCAGTGTGAGGAGTTAGACAGCTGCAAGAGGATGAAATGAATTCCATTATGCAGTGCAAATGTAGGAAGACTACAATATCCTGGCTGAGGGGTAGGTTGTAATGTAATTGCATTAGTATATGACTCAAGGACCTTGGGTAAGGCAACTGCTGCTGCATCCTCTGTAGAATATACCTGGTAGTTAGCTAAATGGATCAAAATGAATCCACTCAAGATGGATAGCGTTTGCTAAGTACAAAAAAAGTGCTAAATAATAAAGACTTATCTCTAACCCAGAAGACGGCTAATCCCTGTAAAACTATGCTCATTACTTCAATGGGAAAGGGGAGATTTGCTTAATTAAGTCGTTAAGGAGCCGGCAACCCAGCAGCTGTCTGGGACCACTGCAAATTTCATTTGAGAGAAATTATGTGATTGACTGATACAGGGGCGGACTGTGACCAGAAATTGGCCCTGGCATTTCTAACACACCGGCCCATTTTTTTCCTTGAGGCCCCCAGTATTAGCCAGATAATGATCATTTTGCGCAAAGAACACAAGTTAAACAGGCCCACTGGGCTAAATATGGACCAGCCCAACTGGCATTTGCCTGAAATGCCAGATGGCCAGTCCGCCACTGATATTTGTGTCACTTAGTGTGTCAGGCTGTGTGTGTATCCCAAGTGCTCACAGACTTTAGTTTTTACACTGAACAAAAATATAAACGCAACACTCAACAATTTCAAAGATTTTACTGAGTTACAGTTCATTAAAGGAAATCAGTCAATTGAAATAAATTCATTAGACCCTAATCTATGGATTTCACATGACTGGGAATACAGATATGCATCAGTTGGTCACAGATACCTTTATAAAAAAGGTAGGGGTGTGGATCAGAAAACCAGTTAGTGTCTGGTGTGACCACCATTTGCCTCATGCAATGCAACTTATCTCCTTCACATTGAGTTGATCAGACTGTTGATTGTGGCTTGTGGAACATTGTCCCACTCCTCTTCAATGGCTGTGTGAAGTTGCTGGATATTGGCGTAAACTGGAACACGCTGTCGTACATGTTGATCCAGAGCATCCCAAATATGCTCAATGGGTGACATGTCTGGTGAGTATGCAGGCCATGGAAGAACTGGGACATTTTCGGCTTCCAGGAATTGTGTACAGATCCTTGCAACAAGGGGCCGTGCATTATCATGCTGAAACATGAGGTGATGGCGCAGGATGAATGGCAGCACGACAATGGGCCTCAGGATCTCGTCACGTCAAATTGCCATTGATGAAACGCAATTGTGTTAGTTGTCCGTAGCTTATGCCTGCCCATACCATAACCCCACCGCCACAATGTGGCACTCTGTTCACAACATTGACATCAGCAAACTGCTCTCCCACACGTCTGCCATCTGCCCGGTACAGTTGAAACCAGGATTAATCCGTGAAGAGCACACTTCTCCAGCCAGTGCCAGTGCCATTGAAGGTGAGCATTTGCCCACTGAAGTCGGTTACAACGCCGAACTGCAGTCAGGTCAAGACCCTGGTGAGGACGACATGCACGCAGATGAGCTTCCCTGAGACGGTTTCTGACAGTTTGTGCAGAAATTATTTGGTTGTGCAAACCCACAGTTTCATCAGCTGGAACATTGCTGTGGGGACTTGCTCCCATTCAGCCATGAGCATTAGTGAGGTCGGGCACTGATGTTGGGCGATTAGGCCAGGCTCGCAGTCGGCGTTCCAATTAATACCAAAGCTGTTTGATGGGGTTGAGGTCAGGGCTCAGTGCAGGCCAGTTGGAAGTACAGAATTGTCTAGAATGTCATTGTATACTGTAGCATTAAGATTTCTCTTCACTGGAACTAAGGGGCCTAGCCCGAACCATGGAAAACAGCCCCAGACCATTATTTCTCCTCCACCAAACTTTACAGTTGGCACTATGCATTGGGGCAGGTAGCGTTCTCCTGGCATCCGCAAAAACCCAGATTAGTCTGTTGGACTGCCAGATGGTGAAGCGTTATTCATCACTCCAGAGAATGCGTTTCCACTGCTCCAGAGTCCAATAGTGGTGAGCTTTACACCACTCCAGCCGACGCTTGGCATGTGCATGATGATCTTAGGCTATTGAGCGACTGCTCGGCAATGGAAACCCATTTCATGAACAGTTCTTGTGCTGACGTTGCTTCCAGAGGCAGTTTGGAACTCGGTAGTGAGTGTTGCAACCGAGGACAGACGATTCAGCACTCGGCGGTCTCGTTCTGTGAGCTTGTGTGGTCTATCACTTTGCAGCTGAGCCGTTGTCACAATAACCGCACTTACAGTTAACAGGGGCAGCTCTAGCAGGGCAGAAAGTTGACAAACTGACTTGTTGGAAAGGTAGCATCCTATGACGGCGCTACGTTGAAAGTCACTGAGCTCTTCAGCAAGGCCATTCTACTGCCAATGTTTGTCTATGGAGATTGCATGGTGGTGTGTTCGATTTTATACACCTTTCAGCAACGGGTGTGGCTGAAATAGCCGAACCCACTAATTTGAAGGGGTGTTCACATACTTTTGTATATATAGTGTGCATCGCATGACTAAGTTTACTTTGATATGATGGTTATTATATCAATATTTGCGCATAAAGCCACTTCCACTGACATTATTCGCATAATTAATTTGACAGACACAAAAAAGATCCCGCCATGTCGAACGAACAAATTGTCTGTTGGCATTTATAAAATTGTACTGGAATGTCATATTTCCATCAACCCGGTCGTGACTGTTTTCATGCGTCAGGTAATTCATCCACATGAAATTGTTGGATGGAAACGTGGTTACTGACACAGACCCCACAAGGGGCGATGGGACCGACTACTGACAAAGAATTTGACTCACTTTATGCTACATGCAAGGATCGATCGTCAAAGCACTAGCACAAAGGTAGGTAAATCTTCCAGGTATATCTAACGAATAGGCAAAAAAAAATGTCATAGCGGTAGCCTATTATATGCACAATATAACTCAAACTTACCATTAAAAGACAATGAATCACACAGGCATGCAAGTTGTGTTGTTCAAGGATGCTCTGTTCAGGCAACGATTATGACTAACTTTCCCTGTCATCTGTGGTTCAAGTGTGTAAACCCATCATGTGCCACGCGCCAAACCACTTTCGCTGCATAGGCCTACGGAGCTTGAGCCGACATACACTACCGTTCAAAAGTTTGGGGTCACTTAAAAATGTAACAGGATTTTCGAAAGAAAAGCAATTTTTTTGTCCATTAAAATAACATCAAATTGATCATAAATACAGTTTAGACATTCTTAATGTTGTAAATGGCTATTGTAGCTGGAAACGGCTGATTTTTTATGGAATATCTACATAGGTGTACAGAGGCCCATTATCAGCAACCATCAGTCCTGTGTTCCAATGGCATGTTGTGTTTGCTAATCCAAGTTTATCATTTTAAAAGGCTAATTGATCATTAGAAACCCTTTTGCATTTTCTTTGCAACTCTGCCTAGAAGGTCAGCATCCCGGAGTTGCCTCTTCACTGTTGACGTTGAGACTGGTGTTTTGCGGGTACTATTTAATGAAGCTGCCAGTTGAGGACCTGTGAGGCGCCTGTTTCTCAAACTAGACACTCTAATGTATTTGTCCTCTCGCTCAGTTGTGCACCGGGGCCTCCCACTCCTCTTTCTATTCTGGTTAGAGCCAGTTTGTGCTGTTCTGTGAAGGGAGTAGGACACAGCGTTGTACGAGATCTTCAGTTTCTTGGCAATTTCTCTCATAGAATAGCCTTAATTTCTCAGAACAAGAATAGACTGATGAGTTTCAGAAGAAAGTTATTTGTTTCTGGCCATTTTGAGCCTGTAATCGAACCCACAATTGCTGATGCTCCAGATACTCAACTAGTCTCAAGAAGGCCAGTTTTATTGCTTCTTTAATCAGCACAACAGTTTTCAGCTGTGCTAACATAATTGCAAAAGGGTTTTCTAATGATCAATTAGCCTTTTAAAATGATAAACTTGGATTAACAAACACAACGTGCCATTGGAACACAGGACTGATGGTTGCTGATAATGGGCCTCTGTACGCCTATGTAGATATTCTATAAAAAATCTGCCGTTTCCAGCTACAATAGCCATTTACAACATTAACAATGTCTACACTGTATTTCCGATCAATTTGATGTTATTTTAATGGACCAAAACATGTATTTTCTTTCGAAAACAAGGACATTTCTAAGTGACCCAAAACTTCTGAACAGTAGTGTATCTACTTAACTTTTCTTTTTTTTTTTTTTTACATTTTAGTCATTTAGCAGACGCTCTTATCCAGAGTGACTTACAGTTAGTGAGTGCATAAATTTTATTCCATACTGGCCCCCCGTGGGAATCGAACCCACAACCCTGGCGTTGCAAGCCCCATGCTCTACCAACTGAGCTACAGGAGACTCATGTCTGAACCGTGGTGGTCCCACACTTGACGATGAATGTATATAAAAAACGATATTGGGTTTAAAAAGAAAGAGGGATGCAAAGTGTAGTCTCAATAGGGAAAGAGTTAAGAACTAGAAGGAATTTGCAACGAGCACACCACAATCACAACTTTTGGGTAAGTCTCTTATAGATTTTAATTAGGATAAAACGCCTTCGGCTTTTATTAGTATATAATATGCTAAGTGTGTCTCTAATATCTTTGTGTAAATGACAGCTGCCTCATTCCCAGATTTACAAACCAAGTCTAGACAACCTAGGCTAATCTACAGGCAAGTCCTCATAAATTTTTCTGTTCAGAAATGAAGAGCAAAAGTCTAGCCTACAGCAGATGGATATCTAAATTGCCTACCTGCAGATGGATATCAAAATTAGCTTGGGCGCCAGCTACATTGTTCACAAACCATGCTGCAGCTGTAACATCCAGGTATTGGCCAGTTTTGCCATGCTCTCTTACTTTTATAGCATAGCCTACATATTTAAACATTAGACTATTGATTTCTAGATAAGGTGGAGAGAGAAATTTATGTTTTAAAGTACATTTCCTGCAATTCTACACGTTTTGCCATTGGGTGTAGAAAAAATGTTGCAGTTTTAAAGCAAGCTTTCTGCAGTTCTACATATTTTGCCATGGGCTGGAGAGAAATGTTTGCAGTTTTAAAGTTAATTTCCTGCAATTCTACACATATTGCCATGACTTATGCCATGTTAATGATATCTGAGTGAGCGTGACTAACAAAATCAATGGGGGGCCCTTGGAGGTCAAGGCCCCTGGGCATGCGTGCCCGGTCGGTATTCGGACATGATTACTACAAGTTTAGATAACTGGCTAGACTAACTTACCAATCTAAAAAGTTATCCCATGTCACCCCGTTCCTTCGCACTCTCCACTGGCTTCCATTTGAAGCTTAAATCCACTACAAGACCATGGTACTTGCCTACGGAGCAACTAGAGTAAATGCCCCTCCCTACCTTCAGGCTATGCTCAAACCCTACACCCCAACCCGAGTACTCCGTTCTGCCACCTCTGGTCTCTTGGCCCTCCCACCCATATGGGAGGGCAGCTCCCACTCAGCCCAGTCCAAGCTCTTCTCTGTCCTGGTACCCCAATAGTAGAACCAGCTTCCCCCTGAAGCAAGGACAGCAGATTCCCTGCCCATCTTCCGAAAACATCTTAAAGAAAACAAACTTTTGTGAACTAACACTAGCACTTGACTTTTTTCCCCCTTACTAGCTCTGACTTTGCTGATAGCTACTTTATTGAGGAAAACTGTACTTACTATGACTGCGATATGTGGTTGTCCCACCTAGCTATCTTAAGATAAATGCACTAACTGTAAGTCACTCTGGACATTAAAATGTAAATGTAAAAATTGTTAGCTCACATGGCTAATTGTGTGACGGCCAGTGACTGACAAAACAAGAGAACAACTGATGATGCGCAACCAAATTTCAAACTTGTGTATTTTACTATTCTAACTCTCAACAGTAAGTTGAGACGCCAATTGAGTTCCCAAAACCCGCTAGGGATCATGGGCCCCCCTAGCGTCTGGGGGCCCTAAGCGGCAGCGTATGTCGTGTATGCCTGGAGCCGGCCCTGTGTAGAGGACTATATTTAAGAAATAAGGCCTGAGGGGGTGTGGTATATGGCCAATATACCACGGCTAAGGGCTGTTCTTATGCACGATACAACGTGGAGTGCCTGGATACAGCCCTTAGCCGTGGTATATTGGCCATATACCACAAACCCCCGAGGTGCCTTATTGCTATTATAAACTGGTTTCCAACGTAATTAGAGCAGTACAAATAAATGTTTTGTCAGACCAGTGGTATATGGTCTGATATACCATGGCTGTCAGCCAATCAGCATTCAGGGTTCGAACCAACCAGCTTATAATTGTCTTCTTATAAGCTAGCCACATACATGCTCTCACTACTCCAAAGCTCTTTTCTCCATGTCTGTTTCTATTCCATCAAATTTGTAGCCCTCTCCATTTACCATGCTCTTCCTCTCCCTCGGTTGTCTCTTCATCTCTTTTTGCACACATAGCCACACTCCCTTCTCTTCTCATTCCCCCTCTGTCTCCCCTTGTCTCCTTGTATTACTTTGCACATGCAGCCCTGCTCTCTCCACCCTATACCCCTGCTACCCCCTCTATCGACACACACTGTTACATATCTCTGGGTAAAATGTAGCTTCAATACACATGTTCTCTCATACAGACTCTTTGTGTGATATCTCTCACTCACGCTAACACACATACACAGAACACACACATTTGGGGTTATGTCTCTGCATTACTTCTCTCTGTGTGATCTCTCTGTGCAATCCTTGCCCACTGGGCACAAAATGCAGTGTTTGTTATCAGTGGGGGAGTGGAGACTTTCTCTCTTTCTTTCTCTTGCTTCCCCTCTCCCCCCTCAATCTCCCCCTCCTTCTGTCTCTCTCCATCCCTCTCCACCACTCCTCATGCGTGATCTCTCTCCTTTCCCTAACCATCCGTCTCCCTGACAATTTGCGTCCTGCATCCATCCATCACTCGGTTAGTGGTGAGATGGGGAATATGAAAACAGGCGGAAAAGAAAACTGAGAGCAAGAGGGAAAGAAAAACAGAAGCAGATTCAATAAGAGAGACTTCACTGTGGAGAGGAGGAAGGAGTGTGTTTGTGTGCTCTACCCTCCCTCTCTTGCTCTCTATATCCCCCCCCCCCCCCACACTCTCTCTATCTCTCTCTGCGCGAGTGTGTGTAAGCGTGTGCGTCTCTTCTGGCTCCACTGTTGTTCACTGGCTCCATGGATGAGCTGGGAAGAGGAGGTAGAGCGGAATCAGCGGATGCGTCTGGCCAGAGGAGAACGGGAGGAGTTTGGATCCGCATGCACGACTAACCGACGGCTCTGATCCTCGGCGGCTCTTTCTCCATCCCTCCCTGACTCCCTTCCCCCTCTCTCTCCCCTTCTCTCTCCTCTTCTCTCTCCCCTTCTCTCTCTCTCTCACGCGCACACTCACTCTCAGACTCACACACACTCACGCACAGGCTGGATGTCATCTCGCTAGGCTGAACGAGAGGTGCTTAGGCTTGTCATTAGTCGCAAAGGGAGATCCAGAGAGTTGGGTGTGTGTGAGTGTGTGTGAAGTGGGGACACTGAATACACAGAGGCGGCTTTGATTGACTCGTGGCTTAAATTACTCTCTCACTCTCGCTCTGTGTCACAGTGGACTTACCTCTGGGATCCTGACAACGAAAACAAATGGTCACTGAGAGAAGGAGAGAGGGAGGGGGGAGTTGGAGGAGCGGAGGGGGGAGGAAGTGTCAGGCACAGAGAGCCTGGCATCCAGAGTAACTAGGGACAGAGAAAGAGTGGGGGTGCGGAAGGAAGGGATGCCCTGGGGGTGCATCTTTCTATTCTTCATTCTCTTTTTTCAATCTGGAGTAGGGGTTGTGAAGATCTCTGCCTCTCTCTCTGTCTGTAGGTCGGTCTTTGGCTTGATTCTCTGGGTTGCTTTATTTTGCTTTGTGTCTCTGTGTTTGTCTCTCTCTGTGCTGCAGGTGTGTGTGTTTGGGGTACTCACCCCCCCCCCTCTTTCTCTCTTTCTCTGTGTGAACTGAAAGTGTGACTATGTTCTTTTTCTAGGTGGTAGTTCAGGGCTCTCATTGCATTGCCTTTGTCTCTCTCTCTCGCTCTCTCTCTCTCGCTCTCTCTCTCTCGCTCTCTCTCTGTAGGTGTCTATGTATTGGGGCCGGAGGGGTCATGATGGACCTAAAGGAGAGCTGTGGCAGTGAGGGGAGCCATGAGAGCTCCAGTCTGCGCCCGTCCTCCTGGCAGGCCTTCTCCCACACCAGCACGCTCCACGGCCTGCGCTTCATCTTCCCCTATGGCCGGCCTACGCCTCGCCGCCTGCTCTGGGCCGCCGCCCTGCTGGCCTGCTTGGGCCTCCTGGCCCTGGAGAGTGCCGAGCGCCTGGCCTATTTCCTGTCCTACCCCCATGTGACTAGCGTGGATGCCGTGGTGTCGGGCAGCCTGGTGTTCCCTGCCGTCACCGTGTGCAACCTCAATGCCTACCGCTTCAGCCGCCTGTCCCGCAATGACCTGTACCATGCTGGGGAGCTGCTGGCCCTGCTGGACGTCCACCTGAGGATCCCTGAGCCCCAGCTGGCCGAGCCCCACGTCCTGGCCTTCCTCACAGACAAGGCCAACTTCACCGCCTACAGGCCCAAGCCCTTCAGCATGCGTGAGTTCACCGAGAGGGTGGGCCACGACCTCAAGGAGATGATGCTTTACTGCCGATACCAAGGCCAGGAGTGCAGCCACAAAGACTTCAAAACCGTAAGTCTACTCATAGCCTCCCTGTCTTTGCTCAGGTCTGGCATGGGTCAGATCTCCTGCAGCGCAGTTGAGTCTCTCACTCAGAAGGCTTTGTCTGTCAAGTGTTAATATGTGTTCCGTGATATGGTCTGCAAGTTTCCAAATACTGTTAGAGGTTTTTTCTCTCTGAGTTGACTTGATGGTAGCTGATGCTTTTTCCTCCCACACTACTGTGCACTGGGTCCCCTGCTGTGTATTTCTCATGTTATTTTTAAAAACTTTTCATGTTATTTTTTTATTTCCATCTACAGGTTGTTTTTTAGTGACTGTGTACTGCAAGCCCACACTCTGCAGGTGTCCTGCTTTTTATTTATTTATTTCAACCACAGTATAGCTTTAGGGGTTTTGACAGTCTGTGCTACAGGTCTCTTGATAGTCCCCATAAATATGGAATAAGTAGTTTGTCTTTGGGCTAAACACATGGGACATCATTTCAGATTTCATGGAATGACAGCTTTTGTTGCCCAGTTACAGCTCTTGTTGCCCAACTACAGCTTTTGTTGCCCAGTTACTGCTCTTGTCCACGTACAGATCTAGTTGGCCAGTTACAGCTCTTGTTGCCCAGTTACAGCTCTTCTTGCCCAGTTATTGCTCTTGTCCACATACAGCTCTAGTTGCCCAGTTACAGCTCTTGTTGCCCAGTTACAGCTCTTGTTGCCCAGTTACAGCTCTAGTTGGCCAGTTACAGCTCTTGTCCACATATAGCTCTAGTTGGCCAGTTACAGCTCTTGTCCACATACAGCTCTAGTTGGCCAGTTACAGCTCTTGTTGTCCAGTTACAGCTCTTGTTACCCAGTTACAGCTCTAGTTGGCCAGTTACAGCTCTTGTCCACATACAGCTCTAGTTGGCCAGTTACAGCTCTTGTCCACATACAGCTCTAGTTGGCCAGCTACAGCTCTTGTTGCCCAGTTACAGCTCTTGTTGCCCAGTTACAGCTCTAGTTGGCCAGTTACTGCTCTTGTCCACGTACAGATCTAGTTGGCCAGTTACAGCTCTTGTTGCCCAGTTACAGCTCTTGTTGCCCAGTTACAGCTCTAGTTGGCCAGTTACAGCTCTTGTCCACATACAGCTCTAGTTGGCCAGTTACAGCTCTTGTCCACATACAGCTCTAGTTGGCCAGTTACAGCTCTTGTTGCCCAATTACAGCTTTTGTTGCCCAGTTACTGCTCTTGTCCACGTACAGATCTAGTTGGCCAGTTACAGCTCTTGTTGCCCAGTTACAGCTCTTGTTGCCCAGTTATTGCTCTTGTCCAAGTACAGGTCTAGTTTGCCAGTAACAGCTCTTGTTGCCCAGTTACAGCTCTTGTTGCCCAGTTACAGTCCTTGCCCAGTTACAGCTCTTGTTGCCCAGTTACAGCTCTTGTTGCCCAGTTACAGCTCTTGTTGCCCGGTTACAGCTCTTGTTGCCCGGTTACAGCTCTTGCCCAGTTATATCTCTTGCCAAGCCACAGCTTGTAGCCAACAGGTTCTCCAGACCATGCACAGGCTGTAGCTTATGTACAGGTTGCTGCTAATGAGTTTTACTCTGTGCTTTTTGTCTTGTAGCCACAGAGCCGTAGAACACACACAGGCCCTGCTGTAGAAATGCCTTTAGGCTCTGATCTGCTTTGATGAGGTTCCCTTTGAGGAGTGTAATCATTCTTGTCATTAAAGGAGAATATCAAAGACATCACTCTCTGTCTAAACCAGCAAACTGGCAGCTTGTAGATTGTCTGAGTTGAGGCTTCCAGGTTGCCCAGTGTTGTAGTCACAGATGGATTCATATCTTGGTTTTTCATCTCGGGACTCACTCACTGTCACTGCACAAACACTAATTGGCAAGGCAACAGTGATGTGTAATGTAATAGCTTCACTGGTTTTGTTGGGGTGGTCTCAAAGTGACTAATTTATAATTCTGTCAGGACTCTGTGTAGTAATTATTCAATGGTGAATCTGTAACCTAGTAATACTCTGTAGTGGCTTTATTTTGAGAATCTCTGTTTGGACATTATGTAATTTCCTGTTAACTCTGTTGGATCCTTTGGGTGTAAATATTGACCTAAAAATGCTCTGTAGTTATACTTGCTAGTCCCTGTAGTGATTCTGTACCAGTGACGTTCCTTAGTGACTCTTTTTAGTTATTCTTGTCTTGTGACCACTCAGTTGACCTGTGTCAGGGAGAATGTTGGAGCTCGTAGCCTAAGATTTTCACTGTACCCTGCAATCACACCTGCAACCCTGTACATGTGACTATTAAACACTCTGAATCTGAATCATGTTGACAGTCTACAGTAGAATTCACTGTCATAATCTCTGCCCACTGCCTGTTTCCTTGATCTCTCTCTTTCTCTTTCCACTCTCCTCCTTCCTTTGTCACAAAAATTTATATATCCTTCTACCAAGGCAACAAGATTGACAGAAATAGAAACACACACACACACACACACACACACACACACACACACACACACACACACACACACACACACACACACACACACACACACACACACACACACAGGAGCATTACCATGACCCTCCAGGGACCAGAGTTTCAGTGACATTGTGATGAATGACAGCAGGGAGGATTGTGGAATGGATGGAAGGAACTGGAATAGGATACTGCACAAAAGAGAAAGCACAAATATGTTTTTCAATTGTAGTGATAGTGTCAATGAGTATTTGTGTACATTTGAAATATGTGTTTACGCATGTGAATAACAGATTGCAAATGTGTGTATTTCTGTGAGCGTTAGATTCTAAATGTGTATACATTTGAATAATTGAAAAGTCTGTGTAGCCTATGTGTGAGGCTGGAGCTGTGTGGGTGCGTGTGTGTGTAATTAACTGCGAAGGTCTTGAGTGTGTGTATGTGTTTATAATGTGTGAATGTGATTATGAGTGTGTAAAGTAATACTCCCTCTCAGTGTGATTATTACAGCCCTGATTAAATGCTGATTGATCACAGTGACAGGCTACATCAGTGTCTACCAGACTGAATGCAGCTCAATGTGACAGTTCTACAGTAGCATCCCCTCAGATTGATGCCAGGGTGGGCCCTATCACACACTCAACCTTAATGAGAGCCAGCCAGCATGGCCTGATGATAGCAGCCAGACTAGGGGCTCTGTATCACACAGACGCTAAAAAGCAATACATCTGTCCCAGCCTGGCCAAGGATTACAACCACAATGGTGTATTTTCAGCACCGCATTTATGTACTACACAACCTGTGGCCTCATCTGACTGGCTGGTTGTAATACGCATACGTCTACATGGTTGTGTCTGTGTTTAGTTCAACCTTGATCCCTATGAAGGCTATATATCCACTTGAAGTAAGTTTATTGGGTGGCAGGTAGCCTAGAGGTTAAGAGTGTTGTGCCAGTAACCGAAAGGTCTCTGGTTCGAATCCCTGAGCCGACTGAAAAATGTGCCGATGTGCACTTGAGCAAGGCACTTAACCCTAATTGCTCCAGTCAGTCACTCTGGATAACAGAGTCTGCTAATTGACTAAAATGTAAAAATGTCCCACCATCAAAGTAGCACAGTGTAGGCTACATTATGTTGCCTCTCACTAAACATTTTATTCATTTTAAAATTGTGCATTTCACTCCATTTGAAAGCCCAATGCATCATATTACATCCTTAATATGAATGGATTCAGTCTGTTAAATGG
Organism: Coregonus lavaretus; assembly: GCF_964263955.1. Taxonomy (NCBI): domain Eukaryota; kingdom Metazoa; phylum Chordata; class Actinopteri; order Salmoniformes; family Salmonidae; genus Coregonus; species Coregonus lavaretus. The sequence goes on from NC_139989.1 coordinate 51,846,080, forward strand.
CATGGGAAGCATTGGTAACTCACTCTCCCAGGTCCGCCCCTCTAAAACACCCCAGAGACAGGAAAGCAACCTGTTCAGCAGAATAAACCTGGAGTGAGGCCTGGCTTGAAATGTGCATGCCCTGCTGTTTATTTAAAATACACTGCAATAGTGTGGATAATGTGAAGTAGTGTATGGTGGGTGGTCTCTGGATAGTGGTGCGGTTTTCGAGAGAGAGAGAGAGAGGGAGCATGCGAGTCAGTGAAGATGGAGGAACGTAATAGAAAGAGATGGAGCCCCAGTCTGTCAGTAAAGAGAGGGTGAGAGAAAGGGGGATGTCAAGGCACGGAAAGAGGGAGAGCTGGACTAGGTGGTAAAGCCAGCAGGGAGAGAGAGAGCGAGAGGGAGAGAAGATGAATATGGCCCATTACCTCAGCGGCCTGCCTGGAGACGTGCTTCATCATGCTCACAGAAAGAGGGGACAGAGGGTGTGTTTCTGTACTGTATCACAGAATACATGTATGTGTGGTTTTGTATTAATGGGCTCCTGTTGCTGTAAGCATGGATGTGTTTAACTATACTCATGAGGACCAGAAGTCCCCACAATAATAGTAAATGGGGTTATGGTTAGGGTTAAGGTTAGGGTTAGGGAAAATAGGATTTTGAATGGGACTGAATTGTGTGTCCACACAGAGTTACTTATACAAGACTGTGTGTATGTGTCTGTGTTTATGTGAATGAATTTGTACATGTGCATTTGCGGGACACAACAAAAAATAAACCAAGCCAAGCGTCACACAATTCTGCTCCCTAAATTATCTTTCTCCACCTTGTCTCGCTAACTCAATTTCGTTCCGACCGCTCCCTCTACACAAGCGTGCTGTGTGCACCTAGAGAAATATGCATATAAAACTATAAAAACGTATCTAACTGATGGGACACACGAGCTACATTCCTTGACAAAACGATGACAGTTTTATCACAAATTCAAAATAGACTGGTTGATTGAAGTAGGGAAATAAATATGTGTTCCAACAATGAGCTGCAGTTTTGGAATAATTGCGTTATTTTCTGTGTAGGCTGCTTTGCGTTTGTCACTAGTTACCACATCCACAAAGTCATAATGGGCTATATCGTAAAAATGCATGAAAACAAAAATTAGCTTATGGGTCTTAAATTAAGGTTAGGCATAAGGTTAACAGTGGTTAAGGTTAGGGTTATTTTTTAAATCAGATTTTAAGAAGCGAAATTACAGAAACAGGCACGGTTTATGACTTTGTGGCTGTGGTAACTAACGTTAGTGACGACCCTACTTTGCGAACTGCTAGTGGCATTTAGAATTGGTTAGTCTAGGCTATTACCCCACTAAAAATAGACAGGTTCCACACTGAAAATATGCAAAAACATGACTTTGATAAAGACAAAGAGCGTATCTTCATCAGAATCATTAAGCCTAGGACTACTCACCAGACAGATGTCCTGGCCATAATTCATCCCCATGCAGTGTTCAATGTAGAATTGTTAATCCATTTAGAAAATTCAAAGAAACTGGCATAATAAATTAAATATAACTTCTGTACATCGAAAAGAAGACAGATTTTGGTTTGTAACCCTGAAAACTGAATCTTTCAACTTGCCAAATTGAGCCCCGTTTCAAATGATCACTCTATTTTACATTTGAGATTCTTCAAATAGCCACCCTTTGCCTTGATGACAGCTTTGCACACTCTTGGCATTCTCTCAACCAGCTTCATGAGGTAGTCACCTGGAATGCATTTCAATTAACAGGTGTGCCTTCTTAAAAGTTAATTTGTGGAATTTGTTTCCTTCTTAATGCATTTGAGACAATCAGTTGTGTTGTGACAAGGTAGGGGGGTATACAGAAGATAGCCCTATTTGGTAAAAGACCAAGGCCATAATATGGCAAGAACAGCTCAAATAAGCAAAGAGAAATGACAGTTCATCATTACCTTAAGACATGAAGGTCAGTCAATACGGAAAAAGTCAAGAACTTTGAAAGTTTCTTCAAGCACAGTCGCAAAGACCATCAAGCCCTATGATGAAACTGGCTCTCATGAGGACCGCCACAGGAATGGAAGACCCAGAGTTACCTCTGCTGCAGAGGATAAGTTCATTAGAGCAATGGACATTAGACCGGTGGAAATGTGTCCTTTGGTCTGGAGTCCAAATTGGAGATTTTCTCTCATGCCCTTCTCTTTCCCTCTGTAAACCTGCCAACTTTCATCTGATTTGGTGTGATGAAATTACCACACACATGCATACACACACGTATACACACGCACATGAACACATATAGGCCGACTGACATAAACACATGCACACTACAGACACACAGACACTAGAACACCTACACACTCTCTCTTTAATCTCTGTATGGCAGCCAGCCTCTCTTTAGAGCTTGCTGCTCGTCCCCACCTGGGCTGATGCATGCTCTGGGCCTTGTGGGCCTGTTCTCCTTGGTTAGGGGATTTAGCTGCTTTAACCAGCTCTTAACTGGAGTTCAGTGGGCTGAGGCCATCCCAGCTCACTGTAAACACAGGTAGCATGGCCTCCCAACAGGACCACATCTAAGTCACACCATTCTGGTAAACACCTTTATTGAGTTTGTAGCAAAACTGTTTTTTCAGTGACTGTTTTTTCAACTAATCTGTTACAGTGGGCGATTGGTGGTCAAGAAAGTCAATCATTTATAACCTCTTTCGTACTTTGGGGAAGAAATATGATTCAGAAGATCTGTCCTCAAACCTAAAATTCACCATGTATTGTATGTGTTAGATTAGCTGATATTGATCTACATTTGAAGGGTAAATGGGCCTGTCCCAACAGCATCCACCAGACATATATATATATATATATATATATATAAAACAACACAATAAAAGACAACAATATATATTGTATTTCTGTCTCTCTCTACCGCCTCTCTCTCCCTCGCTCTCTGTTCCTCCTTCCATCCCTCCCTCCTTCTCTCCCTCCCCCGGGGCTTGTATCGAGACAGCGCCCCCACTCGTCTGTCAAAAGGGCAGACTGACTCAATACCAGCTCAAAGCCTGTCGCCATAGGGACACCTGGACTAAACAACACAACACCAGGAAATCCATCCATAAAATTGTGCTGTAAGGGCACTGCTACTGGTGTTTCAGTCTGGAGAAAAATAGTTTGGGCAGTGGTGGCACTGCACTGAATTGGTAGTGTGAGTGTGGGATGTAATGCCTACTCTGATCAATTCACTGATGTTTCTTAGAGGTCCTCTCTTATAAAGACCACCCTGGCGAAGGTACACAAGCACATAGGCTTTTATTCTACTTCCAATAGGGTTGCTGTCATACTCCACAGTCTGTGTACCTAAGAGGCAACAGAGAGAGATACTTTATTAATCCTTTAGTATGTATGGTATCCACCTTGGCACATTGTATGCTGCATAAGTTATTCAAATTATTAGTATTACAACTGCACATTTTGTTCATTAAAACTGTTGACAGCTTGCCGTCAGAAATTAATAAATGATTGCAACTGGTGTTGCTAAGGCAACAGCCTTAAGTTTCCAGATAAGCACGCTATACAGGCAAAAAGATTTAGGTTGTTGTCCCTCAGTACCGTAGTTCCTCTGTTTAGCATTCACACTCATCCTTGGTTTGTGAGTCGTGGCCTCGTTTCCCCTCCCATTCATTATTCAAGGCAGTGTGGCTGTGAGATCCATGGACCTGGATCCAAACAAGTCCCAAAATACCCAAAGGCAGCACCGTGGGGCTAGCGGCCATGTCTGGGTTAGCCTACTGGGGACACTGGTGTTGCTCATCATGCTACTGATGCTAATGCTAGCGGTACTGCAGTAGTGAGAGTTTAGTGCTCTGACCTAATGCTATCCTTAGCTTTCATGTTGGTGCTGTAGACGTGTGTGCCTGTCTGCTGTTAGTGTTTAGTGATGGTGTTAACAGTGGTGATAATATTATCTCTTGCTGGGATGTCTGGGTTGCTGTAGTAGGATGAGTTGGATCTATGTGGATGTACAAGCTGTATGAGAGGCCAGGCAGGCAGGAGTGCAGCGTATGCTGTGTTTGGACGTGTGTTAACGCTACAGCAGGCTGGCAGGAAGCCCCTGACACCCAAAGCGGTGCCGTCTCACGCCTGGCTGACTGCATGATAAGAGGGCGAATGAGAACGATGGAGAGTGAGTGTGTTTGCGGGGTGTGTGTGTGTGTGTGTGTGTGAGAGAGAGAGATATAGAGATAGTGTGTGAGTGTCTGGGCTCTCAGCTGGCGATGGAAGTGTGTGTGTTAAAATATTCACATTACATCCCTTCTTACGTAACATTGAAACACTCACAGAGGGACAGCATGTGGCACACACACAACAATCATTTAAATTAGTATGAATATTTTCATCTGAAACACACCATTTTTCCAAACGTTCACATTCCAACAAACCCTTCCGCTAACACATCTTGTGTGTGTGTGTGTGTGCATGCGTGTGTATGCTGTCCTCCTCTGTTTCAGGGGTCATTAGCTTAGCTGCAGCAGGACTCATCAGGTATAACGAAGTGCTAATTTACACTAATGTCCTGTCAAACCAAGCAAGAGTTTTCCCAGGAGAATATACCATCAGAGAGGGAGAGAGAGAGAAAGGTGAAGAGAGCAAAGTAAAGAGAGCGAAGTGGAGAGAGAGAGAGTTGGAGAGAGAGAGAGTTAGAGAGAGAGAGAGGTGGAGAGAGAGCGAGAGGTGGAGAGAGAGCGAGAGGTGGAGAGAGAGCAAGAGGTGGAGAGAGAGCGAGAGGTGGAGCGAGAGAGAGAGAGAGGGAGAGTGAGGTGAAGGGAGAGAGGTGAAGAGAGAGAGGTAGAGAGAGAGAATCTGAAGTCAAATGTCTACTGTTTGCTGATGATCTGGTGCTTCTGTCAATTTGAAGGCAATGCTACCAAATACTAATTGAGTGTATGTGAACTTCTGACCCACTGGGAATGTGATGAAAGAACTAAAAGCTGAAATAAATCACTCTCTACTATTATTCTGACATTTCACATTCTTAAAATAAAGTGGTGATCCTAACTGACCTAAAACAGGGAATTTTTACTAGGATTAAATGTCAGGAATTGTGAAAAACTGAGTTGAAATGTATTTGGCTAAGGTGTATGTAAACTTCTGACTTCAACTGTATTTCCCTCAGATTACAGAGATCCACAAAGAATTAGAAAACAAACCCAATTTTGATAAACTCCCTTATCTACTGGGTGAAATACCACAGTGTGCCATCACAGCAGCAATATTTTGACCTGTTGCCACAAGAAAAGGGCAACCAGTGAAGAACAATGTCACGATCGTTATAAGATGAAGATGACCAAGGCGCAGCGTGATAAGCGTACATACTTTATTTGTACTGACACGAACAAAACAACAAACGAAACATGAAGTCCTAGGTTATACAACACAAACCTTAACGGAACAAGATCCCACAATAAACTGGTGCCAACAGGCTGCCTAAGTATGGTCCCCAATCAGAGACAACGAGCTACAGCTGTCTCTGATTGGGAACCACCCTGGCCAACATAGAAACTAAACGATCTAGAACACAACATAGAAAACTATAACATAGAAAAATCCACACCCTGGCTCAACATATAAGAGTCCCCAGAGCCAGGGCGTGACAAACAAACAGCATTGTAAATACAACCCATATTTATGTTTATTTATTTCCCCATTTGTACTTTAACTATTTGCACATTGTTATAGCAATAAAACCATTCGAGGAGAGAGAGAGAGAGAGAGAGAGAGAGAGAGAGAGAGAGAGAGAGAGAGAGAGAGAGAGAGAGAGAGAGAGAGAGAGAGAGAGAGAGAGGAGAGAGAGAGAGAGAGAAGAGAGAGAGAGAGAGAGAGAGAGAGAGAGAGAGAGAGAGAGAGAGAGAGAGAGAGAGAGAGAGAGAGAGAGAGAGAGAGAGAGAGAGAGAGAGAGAGAGAGAGAGAGAGAGAGAGAGAGAGAGAGAGAGAGAGAGAGAGAGAGAGAGAATTTGTTCAGAGCTGGCCCAGCTTACCCTTGAGGGTAAATTGGCATGTGTGTTTCTGTATGTGTTTCTCTCTATGAGCAAACAACAGCAGGGACAGGAACTCAAATGATATGATAGTTGGTTCTTGTGTGTCGCTGCTGCTGTTCTCCTATTACTAGCATACATATTTAATCCTCCAGTCTAAATAAACTTGCCACTCACAGGTTTTGTTTATAATCATATTTTATTTTGCCACATGCGCCGAATACAACAGGTGTAGACATTACAGTGAAATGCTTACTTACAAGCCCTTAACCAACAATGCAGTTTTTTAAAGAAAATAAAGTGTTAATTAAGAAAAATAAACAAATAAAAGCAAATAGATAAAGAGCAGCAGTACAATAAAATAGCAGTAGGGAGGCTATATACAGGGGGGTACCGGTACGGAGTCAATGTGCAGGGCACCGGCTAGTTGAGGTAGTTGAGGTAATATGTACATGTGGGTAGAGTTAAAGTGACTATGCATAAATAATTAACAGAGTAGCAGTAGCGTAAAAAGATGGGGTGGGGGGGCAGTGCAAATAGTCCGGGTAGCCATCATTAGCTGTTCAGGAGTCTTATGGCTTGGGGTAGAAGCTGTTGAGAAGCCTTTTGGACCTAGACTTGGCGCTCTGGTACCGCTTGCCGTGCGGTAGCAGAGAGAACAGTCTATGACTAGGGTGGCTTGAGTCTTTGACAATTTTTAGGGCCTTCCTCTGACACCGCCTGGTATAGAGGTCCTGGATGGCAGGAAGCTTGACCCCAGTGACGTACTGGGCCGTACACACTACCCTCTGTAGTGCCTTGCGGTCGGAGGCTGAGCAGTTGCCATACACAGGCGGTGGATGCCACCAGTCAGGATGCTCTCGATGGTGCAGCTGTATAACCTTTTTGAGGATCTGAGGACCCATGCAAATCTTTTCAGTCTCCTGAGGGGGAATAGGTTTTGTCGTGCCCTCTTCATGACTGTCTTGGTGTGTTTGGACCATGATAGTTTGTGGTGATGTGGACACCAGGAACTTGAAGCTCTCAACATGTTCCACTACAGCCCTGTCGATGAGAATGGGGGCGTGCTCAGTCCTCTTTTTTTTTCCTGTAGTCCACAATCATCTCCTTTGTCTTGCTCTAACATCCCTTTTTCTAACTGTACAAACAGTTGCACACATGTCGGTTATGTATCCCAATTATCCACAGCTTTCAATACCTATGCTATGTAGCCTACGTTATGTGCTATGTTGTTGTTAGCAAATACAGTGGGGAGAACAAGTATTTGATACACTGCCAATTTTGCAGGTTTTCCTACTTACAAAGCATGTAGAGGTCTGTAATTTATCATAGGTACACTTCAACTGTGAGAGATGGAATCTAAAACAAAAATCCAGAAAATCACATTGTATGATTTTTAAGTAATTAATTTGCATTTTATTGCATGACATAAGTATTTGATCACCCTACCAACCAGTAAGAATTCCGGCTCTCACAGACCTGTTAGTTTTTCTTTAAGAAGCCCTCCTGTTTCTCCACTCATTACCTGTATTAAGTGCACCTGTTTGAACTCGTTACCTGTATAAAAGACACCTGTCCACACACTCAATCAAACAGACTCCAACCTCTACACAATGGCCAAGACAGAGAGCAGTGTAAGGACATCAGGGATACAATTGTAGACCTGCACAAGGCTGGGATGGGCTACAGGACAATAGGCAAGCAGCTTGGTGAGAAGGCAACAACTGTTGGCGCAATTATTAGAAAATGGAAGAAGTTCAAGATGACGGTCAATCACCCTCGGTATGGGGCTCCATGCAAGATCTCACCTCGTGGGGCATCAATGATCATGAGGAAGGTGAGGGATCAGCCCAGAACTACACGGCATGACTGGTCAATGACCTGAAGAGAGCTGGGACCACAGTCTCAAAGAAAACATTAGTAACACACTACGCCGTCATGGATTAAATCCTGCAGCGCACGCAAGGTCCCCCTGCTCAAGCCAGCGCATGTCCAGGCCCGTCTGAAGTTTGCCAATGACCATCTGGATAATAGGAGAAGGTCATGTGTTCTGATGAGACAAAAAATAGAGCTTTTTGGTCTAAACTCCACTCGCCGTGTTTGTAGGAAGAAGAAGGATGAGTACAACCCCAAGAAACACCATCCCAACCGTGAAGCATGGAGGTGGAAACATCATTCTTTTGGGATGCTTTTCTGC
>NC_139989.1:51859296-51998924 GCF_964263955.1 Coregonus lavaretus
TGTTTTGAGAGCTCCGTTCTGATTTAAATGTGTAGTCATTCTTCTATTTTGACTGTCAGGTTTGTGTGTGTGTGTGTATATGTCTGTGTCTAGCTGTGTTTGGATACATGCTGGGTTGTTAGTGAACAGGCATCACTGAACAATATGTTCTTTCCAAGAGTAAAGGAAATCTAGCAAGTTATCTCTTTCTCGTCTTCTGTCTCTCTTTCTTGTAAAAAATATTTAGTGAGATGAAAAGAAAGACAGACAGAGAGACCATGAGAGAGACAAATGATCATTTAAGTGATTGCACTGTCGCCAAGGTTTCTGTTTTCATGGCAGCAAGTTTCTGCTCCCCCTGTCTTTTGGGGGTCAAAGGTTATGGTAACACTTTCAAAAAGAGAGAGAGAGGAGACCGTCATTATGGCTGTCACAGTAGCATGTCTCTGACACTGTGGCACTGAGCGCTATAAAAAGAGAACGAGAGAGAAACACACACAGAGAGAGAAAAGAGACAGAGAGAGTACGAATAGAAAAAAATGCTTATGACGGTTATTTTATTTTCATGACGGCCTTCATCCATAATCGTCGGTGACACAACTGTACGTAATTGTGCCAGCCCTAAGAGAGGGAGAGAGACAGCGAGAGAGAGAGAGAGTAGGAAAGAGATGGAGAAAGAGATAATTTGAATGAGGAATACAAAGAAACTGAGCGAGACAATCAAAGTAAACAGTGATGAGGGGAGAGAGAAGGAGAGTGTATTACCCTAGTGTGATCAGATGCTATATGGGTGTGAGGGGCTCCAGGGAGAGTGATGTCTGTCTGTGAGAGTTTGTCTGAAACCCCTGGGGGCCTGCTGAGTGACTTAGGGGTAGTGATAAACGCCCCCTCCCTCCCCCTGTGTGCCTCACACTCCCCGCTCCCACTCACCTCTCTACAGGCAGACTGATGAGACGAGGTGTGTCTCCTCCCAGAGCCATAGACAATAGAACACTACAACTCAGAGACACAGAAGTCTTAAACTTCCTTTTCTATGCTTTAGATAATTACGTAGTCCTTTGCAGTGGTCTGTGTGTGTGTGTGTGTGTGTGTGTGTGTGTGTGTGTGTGTGTGTGTGTACGTGTGTGAATGAGTGTGGGGGTGTGGGGGTGTGTGTGTGGGGGGGGGGGGGGGGGTGTACTGAAATCTATTTGTGTGTGTGCACAATCCTGTTTATGTATTGCTAATACTGCCCGCAGGGGAGCTAATTTAACCATCTCTGTAAAACTGAAGAGGCGAGTGAGGTAGAGCATGAGGGATGGGGGGAAGGAAGGATAGAGAGTTATTTTATTAGCTCTTTCATTGCCAGGACAACCTTGGTTTTAGGACATTGAGATGCTACAATAAAGAGGCCCTGTCCTTGGGCTGGGAGGCTTGGTGCAGAGGGACCCATGCCAGTCTGGAGGCCACTAGGAGGCTTGGTGCAGAGGGTCCCATGCCAGTCTGGAGGCCACTAGGAGGCTTGGTGCAGAGGGACCCATGCCAGTCTGGAGGCCACTAGGAGGCTTGGTGCAGAGGGACCCATGCCAGTCTGGAGGCCACTAGGAGGCTTGGTGCAGAGGGTCCCATGCCAGTCTGGAGGCCACTAGGAGGCTTGGTGCAGAGGGACCCATGCCAGTCTGGAGGCCACTAGGAGGCTTGGTGCAGAGGGATCCATGCCAGTCGGAGGCCACTGTGTAAGGCTTGGTGCAGAGGGACCCATGCCAGTCGGAGGCCACTGTGTAAGGCTTGGTGCAGAGGGACCCATGCCAATCTGGAGGCCACTGCTGACAGGAGGTCGGGTCCTTCCTAATGTAGACAATGGTCACAGTGCCAGTGGGTCAAGGTCAGGAAGAAGTGGTGCACCAGTGTTGACAGTCTGGCGATGAAGACTAGTGACGGTACGAGGTATAGTGAGAGATATAATGGTCAGGGTCAAGAGAGAGAACAGAAGGACCAAGGAAGAGGTCAACAGAGTTAGTCAGCAGGTTCAGAGAGGGTCAAGAGCAGGGTGGAAGGGATAAGTTAGGACATCTCCTCCAGCCAGGTCAGGCAGGACATCTTCTCCAGCCAGGTCAGGCAGAGTGTAAGCCCAGTTATGGAGGTTGGAGTGTAGCTGGAAGGAGGGAAAGGAGGGCTTGAATTAAAAGATGTGGCTACATTGGCTGGTATCTCAAGGACACCTCTACACAGGAATGCTTTTAACTGGTGCTCCCTCTTGGAAGAAAAGGGAACGTTTATTAAATCAAATTAAGTGGTTGGTGGGATGTGCCAAGACTAAAACCCATCAGTGCAGGAAGAGCTCTGTAATTGGTGTTCGTGGTGTACGTCCAACCACATAAAATCTCTATTTTTCTGCTTTTTACTAAGGCCGGGACTATACCAGTATCGCAATACTCGTTAGTATCGTGGCAATGGAACAAAACACGAAGCGGAATTAACTTATTTAGGAAAACAGCCCTAATGTTGGAATCATTATGTGTCACATTTATTTATTTCACACAATATTTTACAAACAGCAGCTTTTTAAAGGACCAAAGAGTTTGGTCTGCTTCGTGTTTGAATTTTTGCCATAGAAAAAATATTGCCATACTGGTATTGTCACAGCCCTACTTTCCACTTGGTATTTTTTCTAGACGGTGCACTCTGATAAAGACGCCACATCATGCAAACACTGTTAAGGCTGATTTACAGTCCGTCTATCGACATGTCTGTAGACAATTGTCTTAGCGACGTCATTAACATTCTCTTGTCGTCCGACATCAAACTTGTCGTTGTCCTTATGTAAAAGTATAAACACAAAAGGACAGCATCTGCATGACATCAGCAGCCCGGTGCTCCAAATAGCATACCTTCTCTATTTTAACACCAATAAATGCATCCGTTTAAAAATGAATTCAGTAAATGTCAACCTAGCAAGCCAGGCAACTGAAAGCTATTTTCTAAAAAATGTTTTGGTTCATTGCTTTCTAGTTAGCTAGCTAGCTGGCTACCCAGTTCAAGTAATGACCTGAGTATAGCTGACATCTTAACTTTAGCTACTTTCTATTCATTATTACAGGAAAATACACCCACAACATTATTTACAAGGTAATGGCGAGCTTACAGAAAAAAACTTACTGCCACAGTGTGACGAAATAAAAGTTGGTCATTCTATCAGAGAATTTTAGAACTCCTGCATCAGCTTGTCACAGGAAGATGTGGTCTGGTCAGTGGCGGCTCCTGAAAAAATTCTCAGGAGGGGCAATTTTTCTGATGATTTAGGTGACCTACACACATTTAAAAAAAGATATGTCCAGCAACAACATGAAGACAGGGGCAGCATATAAGTCAATACCAGAAGCATTTATTGACTGATCTCAAAAGTGTTGGCTTACCAGGGTTGGTGGAGCCCTCAGTTTCATCTTTGCCTCGCAAAGCTAACTCAAACACTCCGCAAAACTTCACACACTGGATTAGCCGGCTGAGGATGTGGCGGTTCTTGCTAATGTCGTAGTAAATATATTTGTTATAGTGAATATGGAATATGATATGTTGAGTAAAATGTTGTGCTAAGATCTATTTAGGTCAGGAGCTGGTTATAAGTTCTGTTCCTATCCAATAACAATGGACAAAAGGGTCCTATCTTGTCAGCCTTGTCAGCAGGTGGCCAAGGACAACACCCACGCCATAGGCCTCTCAGTTCTTCCAACTCACGAGTTCTTGCTCTGAGGACACACACACACACAAACACACACACACACACACACATCATCACTGTTAAACACACACACACACACACACACATCATCACTGTTAAACACACACACACACACACACACACAAAAATCCCCTCTCTTAGGCTGAACATTTGAAGACAGAGAACCCGACTCAGAGCCAATGCAACAGTGACAGTAGCCTGCAGGGGACCTCGCCCAACTCATCAGGACCAATCAGAAGATCAGAACTACTAGATTGAACCTACTTCATTTATTGCATAAAATGTCTGCACACAATGTTTCGGGGCTCTCTTCAGATAATAATAATAATAATAATAATAATAATATGCCATTTAGCAGACGCTTTTATCCAAAGCGACTTACAGTCATGCGTGCATACATTTTTGTGTATGGGTGGTCCCGGGGATCGAACCCACTACCTTGGCGTTACAAGCACCATGCTCTACCAGCTGAGCTACAGAAAGTGGATACTCATGGATGCGCATTGCAATTGTAAAATGTCAACACAATTGGAGACACCACGTCATTTTTGGAGACATGTTATTGACAGTAAACTATTGTAGATGCGACTGCTAACTAAATAAAACATTTTAGCTGGCTAGCTAATCATCTTAGCTAAATGTGGGGCAAACAATTCAGTTATTTACCGTTAATTTGAGGGATTGGGGTGAAAGAAATCGAGTTACATAGTGATACTTTACGATATACTGTATTGACAATATCGCAATATTTTAGCGCTAGTTGGCTGTACCTGCACCAAAACACCATTATTGTTCCTTCATAGCTTGTTCTCAATCTTTTCACATTGGGAGCAAATTTGTTTTCAGCACTTTTATTTCCATGACTGATCAAAACTCGTTCTCATGGCTTTCTGATCGCTCTGCAACAGACATATGGTGCGCAATAAAATCACAGTATCGAATCGCAATACGTATAGAATCATGAGACTCGCAATGCTGATGCATATATCTTATCGTGAGGTTCCTGGCAATTCCCAGGCCAAGTTCATTTGCCACAACAAATCTCTTCGCTAGCAAACGCGATGTCTTCTCCAAAACGGCAATGTGTCTCCAGCAATGTTTACTTTTTTGACGTTCTATGGCATCTCCACTTTCCAAGCATATATGACCACATGTAATATTTTGGTAAGTGATGCAAATAGTGAACTATGTAGGGCCAGGATGTAAAATATATGTAGCTGCAGCAATTTCTCTTATCTGATATGGTAAGTAATGGGGCTTAATTTATAGCTCCCTAAGAGTTTGACGAACGGGTCCGTGAACGCGATTCCAGATATATTTACCTCTGAATAAACTGCCTTTATTACACCATATCCACATCCAGTAAACTTGTGATTATCAACACTAACCTCATCGTTGTGGCGGCGGACAGCTAGCCTGTATCCCTCGTCATCCAGTTGAGTGAGTGGCAATGTCTTTTTTCGTTCGTACCACTTTCCGCCTTTAGTAGAAACCTGTTGAATTATTAAATTTGGTCTGGGAGGTCCTAATTGTTTCGTTGCCAATTTATCTCCATTTGTTCGCCGACAAAAAGGAACTTCTTTCAAACAATCCACTCTTTTCTCAGTTACGTTCATGGTTACGTAACGTATGACGAAAGCGCGTAAGTGCAAGCCCACAGACACCCATTGAGATTGTATTGAAGGCTCTGAAATTTGAAAAAAATAGATTTTACATGGGAGTCTATTACAGACTTCTGGGCGATTTTCAACCTGACTGAAATCGCCCCAAAAGGGGGGGGAGCCATTTGAAGCACGACTTTAGCCTGATTCGACATTTAGTGGCAGTGTGGCACTGTGGCAGATCAGACGTATAGATTACAACACTGATAACTACTGTTGCCGTGATATAATTGATTAGAAAAAAAATCCCTTCCTTTTCCCGTTTGGCAGTGCGTCGCCCATATCGCCCTATTGAACAGGCCGCCCCTGGGTCTGGTTGGTGTGGCAGTCCGGTAACCACGACAACAGATGTTGCGACAGTCACTGAGACTTAAACTTTTTTCATGTGCGACAAGGAAACTGACAGTTGCAGCGACGATCTGCAGACATTCCACTGGAGTATAAATGAACTGTTGTTTTGACCAGCGACACTTGTCCCATTCTATTTGTCTACAGACATGTCGTTAGACCAAGTATAAACTGACCTTTAGAATACACAGGATAAGGTGAATATAGGTGATCCATCAGTCAGAATATAGCAGCTCCTGTAGTCAACATTTAGTTTTGGCGCAAATTTCATTGTGGTGTTTTGCAATGATTACATCCAGTTTGAAAGTGTCTCTGTATGCCCTCTCTACCCTGTATGCGCACTGTATGTTGTATGTACAGGTAACTGACAAAATAAAGGAAACACTCCAGTAAATTAGGGATACAAAGTACGTGTATATTGAAAGCAGGTGCTTCCACACAGATGTGGTTCCTGAGTTAATTAAGCATTCAACATCCCATCATGCTTAGGGTCATGTATAAAAATGCCCAGTTGCCCATTATTCTGGCTACCATGGCTAGACGAAGAGATCACAGTGACTTTGAAAGAGTCCCGTGTAGCTCAGTTGGTAGAGCATGGCGCTTGCAACACCAGGGTTGTGGGTTCGATTCCCACGGGGGGCCAGTATAAAATATAAAAAAATGCTCTGGATAAGAGCGTCTGCTAAATGACTAAAGGGGTTTAAAGTGTGTGTGTGTCACCAGGTCTCAACCCAATTGAACACTTGTGGGAAATTCTGAGACAGCGTTTTCCAGCACCGTCAATTTTTTTGTGGAAGAATGGTGTCACATCCCTCCAATAGACATCCAGACACATGTAGAATATATACCCAGGTGAATTGAAGCTGTTCTGGCTTGTGGTGGCCCAACGCTCTATTAAGACACTTTATGTTGGTGTTTCCTTTATTTTGGAAGTTACCTGTATGTACTGTATGTATATTTAAGCAATAAGGCAAGAGGAGGTGTGGTATATGGCCAATATACCACAGCTAAGGACTGTTCTTATGCACAACGTAAAGTGGAGTGCCTGGATACAGCCCTTAGCCGTGGTATATTGGCCATATACAGTGGCTTGCGAAAGTATTCACCGCCCTTAGCATTCTTCCTATTTTGTTGCCTTACAACCTGGAATTAAATTTGATTTTGGGGGGGGTTTGTATCATTTGATTTACACAACATGCCTACCACTTTGAAGATGCTAAATATTTTTTCTTGCAAAACAAACAATAAATAAGACAGAAAAACAGAAAACTTGAGCGTGCATAACTATTCACCCCCCCCAAAGTCAATACTTTGTAGAGCCACCTTTTGCAGCAATTACATCTGCAAGTCTCTTGGGGTATGTCTCTATAAGCTTGGCACATCTAGCCACTGGGATTTTTGCCCATTCTTCAAGGCAAAACTGCTCCAGCTCCTTCAAGTTGGATGGGTTCCGCTGGTGTACAGCAATCTTTAAGTCATACCACAGATTCTCAATTGGATTGAGGTCTGGGCTTTGACTAGGCCATTCCAAGACATTTAAATGTTTCCACTTAAACCACTCAAGTGTTGCTTTAGCAGTATGCTTAGGGTCATTGTGCTGCTGGAAGGTGAACCTCCGTCCCAGTCTCAAATCTCTGGAAGACTGAAACAGGTTTCCATCAAGAATTTCCCTGTGTTTAGCGCCATCCATCATTCCTTCAATGCTGACCAGTTTCCCAATCCCTACCGATGAAAAATCCCCACAGCATGATGCTGTCACCACCATGCTTCACTGTGGGGATGGTGTTCTTGGGGTGATGAGAGGTGTTGGGTTTGCGCCAGACATAGCGTTTTCCTTGATGGCCAAAAACTCTATTTTAGTCTCATCTGACCAGAGTACCTTCTTCAATATGTTTAGGAGTCTCCCACATGCCTTTTGGCGAACACCAAACGTGTTTGCTTATTTTTTTCTTAAAGCAATGGCTTTTTTTCTGGCCATCCTTCCGTAAAGCCCAGCTCTGTGGAGTGTACCGCTTAAAGTGGTCCTATGGACAGATACTCCAATCGCCACTGTGAAGCTTTGCAGCTCCTTCAGGGTTATCTTTGGTCTATTTGTTGCCTCTCTGATTAATGCCCTCCTTGCCTGGTCCATGAGTTTTGGTGGGCTGCCCTCTCTTGGCAGGTTTGTTGTGGTGCCATATTCTTTCAATATTTTAATAATGGTTTAATGGTGCTCCGTGGCATGTTCAAAGTTTCTGATATTTTTTTATAAACCAACCCTGATCTGTACTTCTCCACAACTTTGTCCCTGACCTGTTTGGAGAGCTGCTTGGTCTTCAATGTGCTGCTTGCTTGGTGGTGCCCCTTGCTTAGTGGTGTTGCAGACTCTGGGGCCTTTCAGAACAGGTGTATATATACTGAGATCATGTGACAGATAATGTGACACTTAGATTGCACACAGGTGGACTTTATTTAACTAATTATGTGACTTCTGAAGGTAATTGGTTGCACCATATCTTATTTAGGGGCTTCATAGCAAAGGGGGTGAATACATATGCACGCACCACTTTTCCGTTATTTATCTTTTAGAATTCTTTGAAACAAGTTATTTTTTTCATTCCACTTCACCAATTTGGACTATTTTGTGTATGTCCATTACATGAAATCCAAATAAAAACCTTAAATTACAGGTTGTAATGCAACAAAATAGGATTAACGCCAAGGGGGATGAATACTTTTGCAAGGCACTGTACCACAAACCCCCGAGGTGCCTTATTGCTATTATAAACTGGTTACCAACATAATTGGAGCAGTAAAAATAAATGTTTTGTTATACCCGTGGTATATGGTCTGATATATCATGGCTGTCAGCCAATCAGCATTCAGTGCTCGAACCTCCCAGTTTATAAGTAAGCGTATACTGTATGTATACTGCATATTTCCATAGAGTCTAGTTAATACAATGTGGACCAGCCAGCCTACGCCTTCCAATCCATGCTAGTGAGTACTATAGCTAATTCGAGCAGGCTTGCCTTGGTCTGTCTGGCCTCCCAGCTAGCAGCAGACGTCCCATCATGTTTGCATGTGTGTCGCTCTCTGTGGCTGTCTGATGCTGTTGCTGCTATTAACACCACCCTCAGGCTTACAGTACTCATCATACACTGTTGCATTTCCTCTCTTATTGTCTTTCTGTTATGGGATTATGGGTCATGAACCTGCTTTGGGAACTCAGTGAATGTGTCAGTGATATCCTTTTATATAACAGATAACAGATTCTGTCAGACCTGGGCCCTGACAGTAAATCTCAGTTAGACAAAAATAATGCTGATCCAAAAAAGGTCCAGTTGCCAGGACCACAAATACAACTTCCACAAAGCTGTGAATGATCTGAGAGACAAAGCAAGAAGGGCCTTCTATGCCATCAAAAGGAACATAACATTTGACATACCAATTAGGATCTGACTAAAAATACTTGAATCAGTTATAGAACCCATTGCCCTTTATGGTTGTGAGGTCTGGGGTCCGCTCACCAACTAAGAATTCACAAAATGGGACAAACACCAAATTGAGACTCTGCATGCAGAATTCTGCAAAAATATCCTCTGTGTACAACGAAAAACACCAAATAATGCATGCAGAGCAGAATTAGGCCAATACCCGCTAATGATCAAAATCCAGAAAAGAGCCGTTAAATTCTATAACCACTTAAAAGGAAGCGATTCCCAAACCTTCCGTAACAAAGCCATCACCTACAGAGAGATGAACTTGGAGAAGAGTGCCCTAAGTAAGCTGGTCCTGGGGCTCAGTTCACAAACACAAACAGACCCCACAGAGCCCCAGGACAACAACAACAACAACACAATTAGACCCAACCAAATCATGAGAAAACAAAAAGATAATTACTTGACACATTGGAAAGAACAAACAAAAAAACAGAGCAAACTAGAATGCTATTTGGCCCTAAACAGAGAATATACAGTGGCAGAATACCTGACCACTGTGACTGACCCAAACTTAAGGAAAGCTTTGACTATGTACAGACTCAGTGAGCATAGCCTCGCTATTGAGAAAGGCCGCCGTAGGCAGACCTGGCTCTCAAGAGAAGACAGGCTATGTGCACACTGCCCACAAAATGAGGTGGAAACTGAGCTGCACTTCCTAACCTCCTGCCAAATGTATGACCATATTAGAGACACATCTTTCCCTCAGATTACAGCGATCCACAAAGTATTCGAAAGCAAACCCAATTTTGATAAACTCTCTTATCTACTGGGTGAAAAACCACAGTGTGCCTTCACAGCTGCAAGATTTGTGACCTGTTGCCACAAGAAAAGGGCAACCAGTGAAGAACAAACACCATTGTAAATACAACCCATATTTATGTTTATTTATTTTCCCATTTGTACTTTAACTATTTGCACATTGTTACAACACTGTATATATACATAATATGACATTTGAAATGTCTTTATTCTTTTGGAACTTCTGAGTGTAATGTTTACTGTTAATAATTATTGTTTATTTCACTTTTGTTTACTATCTACTTCACTTGCTTTGGCAATGTTAACATACGCTTCCCATGCCGAGAGAGAGAGAGAGAGAGAGAGAGAGAGAGAGAGAGAGAGAGAGAGAGAGAGAGAGAGAGAGAGAGAGAGAGAGAGAGAGAGAGAGAGAGAGAGAGAGAGAGAGAGAGAGAGAGAGAGAGAGAGAGAGAGAGAGAGAGAGAGAGAGAGAGAGAGAGAGAGAGAGAGAGAGAGAGAGAGAGAGAGAGAGAGAGAGAGAGAGAGAGAGAGAGAGAGAGAGAGAGAGAGAGAGAGAGAGAGAGAGAGAGAGAGAGAGAGAGAGAGAGAGAGAGAGAGAGAGAGAGAGAGAGAGCACAACAATGAGATTGAAACAACAGTTTTTCCCTATATCGCTCTTTTTTTAATTGTGTTGAAAAAGATTGGCTGTAAATGTCTCTGTGTGTGTTTTAAACCAGGTTTAGGCCTGATAACGCAATTTCAATATATCCCAAATGAGAGCGACAGCCAGTCATTTCAACAGCACTTAAAGATAATGGGGTTTTGTGTCTGAATGAAGCAGTGGTGGACTGTGTCATGCACTCGTCCTCTTAATACCAGCCCATCAAATCATAGGTCTGCACTGTGTGTGTGTGTGTGTTGCCTCACAGGTCCTCTGTGAAGGCTGACATGGACTATGAAATGAATTACGGTGTTCCCACCGCAGGCCTTGTCATTTACAACAATATTGCCTACATTTTAGGTTTGATATTTCACAAACATACACACACACACACACACACACACGTATACACACAGCCAGGCTCTTTTGAGTTATGTTATTGGACAATTCTCTGTCTATCTCTCACTGTCTATCGCTCTCTATCTCTAGTCTATTGCATGCAGATGGAGTTGATAAAGTTTGCTCAAGGACATTGTGGCAGTCTGTTATCACAAACAATACAATTTGAAGCAGTCTCATTGCCAATATATTGCCTCATACTCTGCTTCCTTGTGATGTTCTGTTCTATTGTACTCCCTGACAATCTGAGTCTCTCAAACACTCCAGTGACCTGTGATGCAGTTGGAAACTCAGAAACTAATTTTCTCTAGTACCCTCCTCCTCTACTGTCTGTTGCCTATTCTCTCCCAGACATTGTTTTACTGTCTGCTTCTCCCAGAGACCCTACCCTACTCCCACTGCATTATGCCACTGTTTGGTCCTGATGCTATTTGAGTTGCCCAGTAGACTGACACAGATGTGGGGCTTGACCCGTCCCTGTGTTTTACCCTCTGGAGATAGGGCTTTTAAACATACACAGACCAGTACATTACCTCTCATTTCAATCACAGCTCATCCGTGGTAATGGGAGGAAATGTGAGGTGGCCCGTACAGAATGGCAGTGAAGTGGGAGCGGATCGATCAGCGTTCCATGAGTCATCCCTGGTGATTATCTCATCGGCAGGGCTGTAGACGAGGCCGACACACTGGGAAGCAGCATAGGATGGGAGCCAAGGCTACAATCCGACCATTAGCCAATTAGCACCTCCACCCTGTTCCACCCTGCCTGAGAAACCAAACAAAGCACTGGTGCTTTAAGGTGGATGATAAAGGGATAGATGGATGTGGCACCACTCTCAGACTGGCTCTTTCAAGCTCAGTTTGACATGTTACTGTGCAGTGTGACTTTCTGATGATGAGTTTTAATTATCTTCTCTCTCTCTCTCTCTCTCTCTCTCTCTCTCTCTCTCTCTCTCTCTCTCTCTCTCTCTCTGTGGAGTCTTTTTTGCCATAGATGGATAATCTCATGCGAGTCAGAAACTTTAATTAATCACACACCTGTACGGATAATAATATGCCATTTAGCAGACACGACTTACAGTGCATTCATTTTTACGTATTGGTGGTCCCAGGGATCGAACCCACTACCCTGGTGTTACAAGCACCATGGTCTACCAATTGAGCTATGGATGAATAGGAGCATGTGCACCTATTCATCCATAACTTTTAATCAGTAGAGTCATTCTAGTAATTATATTTATTGGCCCCGTGTGAGGTGGGCAGAATCATGTTTAGCGTGACTGTCGGCCAGAGAGCGAGAAACAGCTCACAGACATGAATAATGTATACTGTGTGATAATGAATCCTGAAACCGTCAGGTTTTGTGTGGAAGAGGTCATCACCTCATGATAAGTTTGGCAGCCTTGTCTCTGTTTGGTACTACTCTCATACAAAATGTACACACTACCGCAGGCCTTAGTGGTGTTGTGTAATTAGCTGGTGTAACTCTGTGAACATGAACCCAGCTCTGCTCAGCTCTACACCTCTGTAGCTGCAGGTCAGTGGACCTGTCACTGTGATTGTGTTAAAGAGAGACCTGAGCAATGGCAGAGAACACAAACACGTTTCTAAAGAGGACTGGGGCTATGCAGTGTATAAAAGACATAATGGGATTCGGAGTGTAAATTATTTTCTTCCATGGTTTAACTTCACCCAAAGAATGGCCCAGCGTGTGGGTGAAAATTGGCAGATAATATTTCTCACTTGGAGACTTGAAGATTAAGGAATTAGGCATGTGGTTTTTAGAAAATGAAGTACATTTCACTAAATCAGTACTAGAGGTTTCTTTCTGAACTTGCCATTCTTTTTTTCCGTGTCTGTCTGTCTGTCTGTCTGTCTGTCTGTCTGTCTGTCTGTCTGTCTGTCTGTCTTCTGTTCTCCAACTCAATCCTCCCTCTGTTCTTTGCACTCCAATCTTGGGAGGATGAGATTCAGCGAGCAGGCAGGGTGTAGCCTATAAGGAGGAAAGAGTAGAATAGTGTGTGATGGAGAAATGGTCTGACTAGACAGAGAGTGAAAGCGTTTGATTCCTCTACTAGTCTAACCCAGCTACAGTACTGATTTACACAGAGATGACACATGAGTGTTAAAAAGCTTTTAAGTGCATCAGCTTTTAATGGGATTTTGATTTGTTTTTGTTCCTATGTGTGTGTGTTTGTGTGTAGTAGTGTGTGTGTTTGTGTGTAGTAGTGTGTGTCCTTGTGTGTCTGAGCATGGCTGCTTCCATGCGTTGGTCTGAGTGTGCGTAGTGTCTGTCTGCGTGCTGCTGGCTCTGTGCTGTGAGAGGCAGCCATGCTGTTGTCTTATCCAATCACAGTCAGCTCCGCTGGGCAGGAGGGCTGACACAGCCAGCCCATAGGGGTAGAGGGTGGAGAGACAGGAGAGAGGGAGTGAATGAGGTTAAGAGAGATGGATAGAGTGTGTAGCCTCTCTCCTTGCTCTCTATGTAATGGAGAGAGTGGGAGACTGTTACTGTTGGTCTCACAACATTCTCTCGCATGGAGCAGTACTCCCGCTCAGTGCAAACCACTGTTGGGGCTGATGGGAACAACCAGAGCGTGGTAAAATACCTCCATGCTGCCAGTCTCTTGCTCTCTCTTTCTGTTCTCATGCTTCTCCCTCCTTCCCTCTCTTCCACGCAACATCCTGCCATAATAATCCATTATGCCATAATCAATTCTCTCTCTCTCTCTTGAGTGTTTTGTATGGTTAGATACCTCAGATAGGCCTACAGTAAATGGAAAAGTTTAGAAAAAAGACAAGTCAGACAGAGTTTGTAAAGTGAGCCTTGTATTCATCTCTATTTATACAACTATATTCAGATGGTGTGAACTCCTGCAGTGCAGATGTTGTAGGAAGGAGGGAGTGTAGGGAGGAAAGAGAGAGAGGGAGGAGGGGGAGTGTGAGAGAGAGAGAGGTAGAGAGAGAGTCTCCTCAGAGTGCAGAGAGTTCTGTCTGCCTCTCCTTAGTCTTTTATGGTGCATGACGATGCACTCTTTTACTTTGGCTTCTATTGAACATCTAATCACTGAGTGATAACAATGATTATGATGAATAGTTGTGAAGCCCCTATACACAAGTTTACGCGCTGTATCCCGGTTGGCGCCATAACTCTACACAAATGCATTTCATTTCCGCCGGAAGTTGTTTGCACAACGTCTGCCGGTGTAAACACAGCGGTGTGCGAAAAGGAACCGTGGCTTGCAGCATCTCCCGATGGAGTGATAAACAACGACATTCTGTTGGAGATCAAATCACCTGTGATGGGAAACAAGTCACTTGCAGAATTTTTGCCAACAAAGAACTGCGAAATCACAACTGTGGCAAACGGAGATAGGGTAGATTACCATATTGCCTGCAATGGTCCAAAAGGCTACTACATGCAGGTACAAATTGGGATGCACTGCACAGGGCTTCAGCACTCCAAGTTGGTGATCTGGAACAAAACTGAGCACCTAGAAATCGAAGTACCCTACGACCAAGGCTTTGTCCAGGGGCATATCATAAGGCTGCGCACATTCTACTTTGCCCACATGCTCCCGAAAATTGTTGATGATTTTGTTGAGGGAAGGTTACAGTTCTGCAGTAAATATCTCAGCATTTTAAAACCAAAATAAACTGCCTTATTTAGGTCATGCCCACAGGAGCCAACAGATGTCCATTGTTTACATGATCTCTTTATGCTGTGCAATATATCAGTGTGCCTACTGTTTGAGTGAAAATAAAGTTTGATGTAATTTCAATCCTTAGAGTGCTACAATTTATTTTAACACAGTTCATAATTCATAGTAAGCTCATACTGTACATAAATAACACTGGATTAATTAATTGTTTTGAGGAAACTAAACAAATGGCTTCAACAAGAAAGATTGCGTGTTTAATCTTAACAGGTATTAAAAAATAAAATACAAAAGCAGCCCACACAATTACATAACTATGAAAATATTCATATATAATATTAAAAAATACAATGCACGCAGTATTTGTTGTGTTTATCTGTATTTAATGAACAACATGGCTGGGTGTTGGTAGACAGGGACACAGGGCAAGATTCTAAACCTCACTGATCAGTGGACTCTTCAGGTTAACTAGGCCAGCACAGATGGTTAAGATGTTGTCCAGTTTCGGTGCCATGCTGATGGGAACAGTCTGGGATAAAATCTTAAACACCTTCAGTCTCTGGATTGCTCTTTCCACATGTATGCGGACATTGGCTACTCGCCTGGTGCGTGTCATCTCCTCATTGGTCAACTGATTGCGCCTGTAGGTGAAAGCAGGGATGTTCAAACTGACCCTTCTCTCATCAAGCAAGTCTCGAATGGTGAACCCACGGTCCGCCATGACCTCATCACCAGGCCTCAGATAGTCTAGGAACCCACTGTCCATGGTGATAAACTTATCGCTGCTTCTGCCAGCATAGGCATCAGATATAAACATGATTAGCCCATTAGGGGCCACAGCGACGAGATATTTCACAGTGTTGCGTGATTTATACTGGCTGAAAGTGTCACTCCTTGAGTCGTGGTTTGTGGCTCTCTGCATGGCACTTTCGGCACAGTCAATGATGCAGGTGGTTCGAGGGTAGTTCCTCTGAAACGACAAGGGCATGGTGGCACGAATGGTCTCTCTTGGAAGCCAGGGGATCAGGACTTTGAACTGTTCACCCATCACGTCAATCCAGTGACTAATCACAATGCTTGCCATGGATGTAGACACATTGAAGCGGTGAGCAATATCTCCTAATATTAGGTTTAGTTTTAGTTTCATCAACGTCATAAGTATTTGGTCAACAACAGGAAGGGTAATTGATGGCTTACTGAAAGGCAACAACACCGTCACCAGGGTGAAGAATTGAACCATAAGCACTCCTGTATACAGCCGGGACCTAGCATCATCAATGACCGTGGTGCTGGTCACAGTAGGACCCATTTCTGCCTCGCACTGTGTGGCCTTGTCTACTTTAACAGACTGTGTTGTTGAACAGTAAATGTGATCAATATGTGACGGATCCTCCCATTGGGTCTGGGCATCTCGAAATTTTGGTGTAGCAGGCTCGGCCTCACAGACAGGCTGACAGGTTTCTGGAGCATCTAAAAAGGGGAAGAGAAAACATGGATGGAGCAAAATTTATGCAGGCATAGAGTCCTCTCACTACAAACATCACAATGGAAAAATGTGTACTACAACATTGCACTCACACGCACACACACAATCATCATCACAACAGCCTGCCACCTTGCATTGTATTTATGATGTAGACTAAGGCACACGCAGGCAGGCACACACACACACACACACACACACACACACACACACACACACACACACACACACACACACACACACACACACACACACACACACACACACACACACACACACACACACACAATTAATGATGTAGCTATCGTGGGCATTGTTTGTCCCATCTCCAAAACAATCAACTGCCTTAGCAAAATACCGGTAGCAATGTTAATGTATGACAACTTCTTCATAATTAACAGTATTGTCAGCTTCATAGCTAAAGTTGCTGAACTTACCCTCAGATTCAAGTCTGCGTTTCTTTATCTGGGGGGAGGCAGTGGTCCGCTGGGTGAGTTGACGCCTCTTTGGCTGGGGAGGGCGATTGTATCCCAACCACAACTCTGGGAAAGGATTATCCTTGGTAGGTTTTTGGTCAACAAAGTGATAGGAACAAACAAAAACGTTGAGGGGTGGTTTCTTTAGATTCAATGCCTTCAGCCAGGTCCTTGATTCCGAGTCGGTATCAGGCTTGCGAAAAAATTTAAACAATGGAGCGCATGGACATTGCCTCTTCGTAGCTGGTTTGTGGTCGTAGCACTCTCTATCTAACCACTCGTTCAGGTGCTTTCTCGAGTTTTTGCAACCAACTACCGCACACGTCGTTCCCGAACCACTTTTCTTCATGTTGTAATTGTAATTTTTATATCCTCTTTGTCACTGCGATATCAGTGCTTTGTCGGCACAACGGAGCTAGCTAGCAAAACAAACCCAGCCCGGCAGAACGGAAGTGGATTGCATCGACGGGAGGAGTTCAGGAAGTAGAGCGGAAACGGCTCAAAAACTTGTGTATCGAGGGCCTGAATAAGATGTGGATTGGAGGTTCTTTTGGAGGCCCTACTGACTCTCTCCAGTCCATTCTTGTCCCCTTCAGGGCCCCATCCATCATCCACTCTTTCCCAGCTGATTTGTCTCAAGGTTGTAAACTAGCTTGTCCGGCCAGGTTGTCTGCGGCGATCGAAGCAAACCAAATGCACTTGGCTGAAGTGATTAACAGGCTTGGACGAGACAGAGGTCAACAGGGGTCACAACAATGACAGGTGACAAATGGACTTGATAGACTGAAGGAGGCAGGTAGTGGATGTTTGTACGCCAGTGGAGGCAGTTCCAGCTGGCCCTCTCATTCCCTCTCTCTTCCTCCTCTCAGGGCTCTTTCCGCTGGGTATTGATCCAGTCCTGCCAGCCTGAGTGAAGGTGCGGCAGAGAGAGAGAGGGTCATCCATCACCCTCTGCCCTGGGCACTGCCCTGTCACACTGCCAGGCGCGGCTCCCCTCCTCAACAGCCACCAGCACCACCCCTCCCGTCAGTCCACTGTTTGACAGATGGCTGGGTAGCACACCCGCCCCCTCACCTTGGGCTGTGGAAGCATCCATCACCATGGCGATGGCGGTGCCAGACTCCTCTCATCATCCTGTCTCTAGTCAGGTCCCAGTCAGTGTGAGAGTGTGTATTGTCTATCTCAGGCCTGTCAGACAGACAGCACTTGAAGTTCAGTGTTTAACCCCCTGGACTCTACATGTCCCCCTCATATGATGAATTATCCATGCTGAAGGGATGCTCAGTCCTGCAGACATCATTCCACACAGGAAAAATACCTTAGTAGTAGTGGTAGTTAGAAGCAAACATTTAGAAACAATAAGAGTATATCTGAAGTGTTGTACCATTCTCTTCTTCTGAATTTCAGTATGGTGAGGACCCACCACATTATTATAATAATATTCTTATTATTATCATAGGAAGACTAGCTAAAAAAGAAGGGTTCAACAGCACCACAATAAAAAAATAAAACTATTTCCTAGCCCCCAGTTAAACTCAACTACCTTTACATTTTCCCTTTCTCTCTCGGCACATCCACTCTGTGTCTGTCTCTCCCTCAACCTGATCTATTATTTACAGGCTCTGAGCATTCACACGTTTTCTGCCCCAAGCCATGTCTTTACAAGGAGAGAGAGTATGGATTTAACTTACAATGTAAGTTACAATGCCTCCTTTAAATATGTACTTTCATTTCAATTATGACAATAATCAGAGCTACAGTAGGTCACAGTATGATGTATGACTTGGTTCTGTTTCTACAAGCTGTTTAATGGTGCTTCACTCCATTCTAATGCTCCTGTTTTAGTGTTAGATTGTGTTTTCTGCGGCAGTAAAGATACCCCTCCCCTCCGCACCCATTCTTTCCCATGCATTTAAAATGCATCAGTGTCTTATCAGAGCCAATATATCTGTTGATCTGATTCCCATTTGTTCCATTTGCGAGCCATTTGAATGTGAAGGCAGGGCAGAGCAAGGGGAGAGCGGTGGAACGAGAGGGATGCTATCATGGCTTATTTATTTTAAAGACTGATTAAAAAGCCTTGTGTGTTCACCAGAAAGCGTGAAATGCATCCCCCCGGACCCATCCAGTCATTAGGCCTAACATAACAAACGGCATTGGAAGCGTTCAAATGGTGGTGCTGATGGCTTTTCTCTGTGCTGTGCTGTTATTGGTTCGGTGTGGGGAGAGGAGAGGAGAGGGCCGGGGGGGGGGGGGGGCTCTTACACACACTTTAAGGGGAGAGGACATAAACTGTCTCTTGGCTGTTAGAAAGAGAGAGAGAGAGAGAGAAAGAGAAAGAGAGAGAAAGAGAGAGAGATGTTTGAAGCCAAAATGTGTTTGGGCTGCTGCCTTCAGATGTTGTTTACTACTGTACACGTCCAGTTGCAAAAATATTAACTTTTACCCTTTGATGGAGTGAGTGTATGTTATTTTTTAATGAGAGTGTCTTTGTGCGTGTGTGTGCGTGCGTGCACGTGTGTGTTTGTGTGTGTGTGTGCTGTGTTTGCATCGCATAGAAAGTCAGAGAGAGAGAGTGTTTATGTAGTGTACCAGTCTATGTATGTCTATGTGTGTTTGTTTCTCAAAGGAAGGGAAACTTACTGTATACTCTTAGATTATGATGCTATGCTGCTTCATCACTATATGATGTATTTGGTTCAAAGGATGCATCAACAGCAGGTACACAAACACTACAGACATCAGTTACTCACACAATCAGAACTAGGGTTGCAAAATTCTGGGAACGTTCAATAAATTCCCTGGTGTTCCAGAAATCCTGGTTGGAGGATTCTGCATTTCCTGCTTATTTTCTCCTTATTCCGGGAATTCTCCAACCAGGATTTCGGGAATACGAGGGAATTTATTGAAAGTTCCTCGGATTTTGCAACCCTAATCAGAACTCAAGTGTATGTGTGTACTCTCCAGGAGGCTTGAGGATATGGTAATCACCACCTCATCTAGCTCTTTTGTGATTGTCTTACAAATAGAGTGTGTGAGTGTGTCTGCGTGTTTCTGTGTATGCATCTATTCTCCTGCCTGTGTTGGATGGATGGATGATTAGATGTTGGAGACATAGGCACATCCTATAAGAAGCATATAAAACATAAACAGTACTGGTCATCTAACTGACATTCTCCAACACTTGGGTTGTCATGACAACATGCGCCCTGAATGAACACAGTAGTGTGCTACATATTAAGTTGATATTTACAGATTTTGTTAGGGATTAAAATGTCTTGAACTTTTCCAAATGTTTTCAGTTATGTAACACTCACTAACCACACATGCATTTATTTTTAGCGAGTCTTGTTCACATTTAGGATAATTATTAGCATATTTACAGGGGCAATCTATGATTGGTACATACATTTTTTGACTTTTAAATGAATTATGTATACCCATTAATTATTGAAGAATATTAAATACCTCATGAACTTAGTTCAAGGGGTCGTACCCAATGATTGGCACTCCCCCACCATTGAAAAAAATATTTTGAAAGCTATTGAAATGCATTTAGTAATGTCTACATTTGTTTTTGCCACGTTTATTCTATTACAGACACCTTAATGCATACTTTTAAATTACATTATGTGAGCTAAACATTAAAATAAAACATTTAAAAGTTTTCCTTAAAGTATACGTTTTTGAAAGTTCTAATGTTACTGTCACCACTAAAATTACACAAATACATGTCATTTTTCCTTGAAACATTGGATTGAAATACTGTAATTCCATTCATTCCTATGAAGGACTGCTTCTTCTGGGGTGTGCCAATATTACATTTACGTCATTTAGCAGACGCTCTTATCCAGAGCACTTACAGTTAGTGAGTGCATACATTATTATTTATTTTTTACACTGGCCCCCCGTGGGAATCGAACCCACAACCCTGGCGTTGCAAACACCATGCTCTACCAACTGAGCTACATCCCTGCCGGCCATTCCATTCCCTCCCCTGGGCCAATTGTGCGCCGCCCCACGGGTCTCCCAGTCACAGCCGGCTACAACAGAGCCTGGATTCGAACCAGGATCTCTAGTGGCACAGCTAGCACTGCGATGCAGTGCCTTAGACCACTGCGCCACTCAGGAGGCTTTGAAGCTGACCGGTGGCTTCAAAGCCTCTCATTGGCCATTACATAGCAACAGCAATTCATGGTCTTACCCCATCAGATCCCAAAAATATACGCTTGTTTTACTCCATTGTTTGTAAACAATATCATTGAAATCAAACACTGTATAGCCTTAAAACATGGTTAAAACTGTAATTTTGATATCATGGATATTCAGTCCTTGCATCCATAGCTATATCTATGAATTTGAGAGTGGTTACATTTCTCCAGCCCCATCCTTCAGCTTTTTACTGAAACAGTTGAAGTGTTTGTGTGTGTCACTTAATCACGTTCATATCTGTGTGGGTGTGTGAAGGTGTTTGTGTTTGTGTGTAGGCTAGGCTACATGTTTGTTCTTTCTTGTTGTGAAGACACTGTAGCAGCAGGATGAAACTAGATGTATTTTCTTATTGTCTTATAAGCTCTTGTTTTCAG
The DNA here is from genome assembly GCF_964263955.1 of Coregonus lavaretus. Classification (NCBI taxonomy): domain Eukaryota; kingdom Metazoa; phylum Chordata; class Actinopteri; order Salmoniformes; family Salmonidae; genus Coregonus; species Coregonus lavaretus. The sequence goes on from NC_139989.1 coordinate 51,880,487, forward strand.
TTCCATGCCTCTCTCTTTATCCAGTGTTACTCTGAAGCCTAAACCCAGACACAGAGACAGAGATGGAGGAGGAACAGGTCAAGCCTCCTAAAGCCTCAGCCTGGCAGCAGGGTGAAATTAACCAGGGAGGAAAGAGATGGAGACAGAGGGGAGAGGTGCGAGAGTGATACAGGGGGTGGACGGTGTGAAGAGGTGGGGGGGAGACGCTGAATTTTGTGCCGTTCCCTTTAGCTCACCCCAACTCATTAATTTTCTCATTTAGTCAGAACAGTGGAGTGTGCAAACTAGAACAGGGGTCCTGCCTACTAATGAGGACAGGGGGAGAGAGACGAAACCAGGAGAGAACATGTGCGTGCTTCTGTGTGGACCTGGTCTAGACAGATAGTCTAAACCTGGCAATCTTTGTTTTGGATTAGATCATTTGGTTCAGCAGTTTGTGTGCCACTGTTTGTGCCGTCCCTTAGTTTTCTGTGCTAGGCTGTGTACAGGGATAACTTGGGACTTTATCAGATAGACCGGATCATTTTTGGCATGTTGACTTTTGGTTCAGTGAGTCTTTGTCTGATCCCTTTGGCTTCTGGTGGTTTTGTGCTCAGTCGTCTTACTGAACATTAGGTTGTGTGTTTGACCACCTCTCTCTCAATCCCAGGTGTTCCAGTCCTGGGGGGTCAAGCTAGTCCCTGGGCATGCTGCCAGGCTGGGGTATGGGGGGGGGGGCTACTGCAGGGTAAAGGTGAGCAGCAGTGCCATTGATCTGGTGGTCCCCCCACCACTCACTGGAAAGAACTCCATGAAACAGCAGTTAAACGGGCCACTTTTCTGAATTGGATTGTGATACTAAAATGGACTGGGCTGCCAGGTCCACCTGACTATGAGTCTGAGAGCGAAACAGAGAGAGCTGAATATGGGAGCTAGCCAGTGATGGAGTGAGTAATTATATGTGTATATGTGAGCTGGCTCTGGTACCTGATTATGAGCTTGGGAATAAGGTGCTTGTGCCCAGGGTTCTGGCGAGGGCGGGAGTTGATTTAAAAAAAAACTAATATGAAATATGAATGAGTGTAGGTAAATGTACAATAAATTGGAAAAACAATGAGAGTACCTTCCAAGAGCTGAGGCTAGCTCTTATCTCACTTAATTTCCCTCACCTTCCCTCGCTCCTCTATCTTCCCATCTCTCTTGCTCACCTTTCTCAGTAAGGGGAAAGTGAATCTTCTAAGTAAGCCCTTTGAGAATCACTGGAGTTAAGATCTTGCTTTAAATAAATGGTGGCTTGAAAAATATCTTATATGCTGCTCTTGATAATTGCATGAATATGACCATTTTCCTGTCCTGCTAAGCATTCAAAGTACTTTTGGGTGTCATGGAAAATGTACATTATTTTCTTTAGGAATGTAGTGAAGTAAAAGTTGTCAAAAATTTAAATAGTAAAGTAAAGTACAGACACTCCAAAAATCTACTTAAGTAGTACTTTAAAGTATTTTTACTTAAGTACTTTATAGTGTCTCTCTCCCCCAGCAGGAAGGAACCAGAGCAGAACAGCAGTGTTTGGATTCCCTCCCTAATCCAGAGAGCTTTATTGTCATGACTCAATGTGTTTCTAAAAGCTTTCCTTCTAATCAGCTTAATGGTAAAGCCACACAAGCAAACACAAGATATGAGTCTCTCTAATTCACCTAATAATGACAATAATGCCTCAAATCAACAGATCAAATCAAATCCACACAGTCTGGTTCATGCTGTTTACCCACCTGCTGCTGTTTACACACTCTCTCTCTCTCTCTCTCTCTCTCTCTCTCTCTCTCTCTCTCTCTCTCTCTCTCTCTCTCTCTCTCTCTCTCTCTCTCTCTCTCTCTCTCTCTCTCTCTCTCTCTCTCTCTCTCTCTCGCTCTCTCTCTCGCTCACTCTGTACTTGTATGGTAAGTCACAATCACAGTCAAACACTATAGTTACGACAGGTCAGGAAATATATTCAAATTTTACAGGATATTCACTTAAACCTAGAAATTCTAAATAGATTTTTCAAGAACTGAAATGTATTTATACTGAATGGCTGAAATGTTTAAGTACACTTCCAGTGCATTCTGACTGAGTTATGACCAGTCTAATTGTGGAGCTGGGGTGTGTCATAAAACATTGTAATCAATACTGAGTGGCACTTACATTCTGCTTTCACAGTGACTGACTTTGAGCTTTACAACCACCGTTTATCCAACCACTGTTTATCCAACCACCGTTTATCCAAACACTGTTTATCCAACCACTGTTTATCCAACCACCATTTATCCAACCACTGTTTATCCAACCACCGTTTATCCAACCACTGTTTATCCAACCACCGTTTATCCAACCACTGTTTATCCAACCACCGTTTATCCAACCACTGTTTATCCAACCACCGTTTATCCAACCACTGTTTATCCAACCACCGTTTATCCAACCACTGTTTATCCAACCACCGTTTATCCAACCACTGTTTATCCAACCACCGTTTATCCAACCACTGTTTATTCAACCACCGTTTATCCAACCACCGTTCATCAGGCGAGGCCAAAGTGGAACCTGGTATAGTCTACACATAGAGATAGAGAGACAGCTGGAGAGGGAGAGAGATCTGTCTACCTGAGAAGGCGGTGCTGTATAACAGTGGAGATAATGAGGGATCTTCCAAGGTTGTGGCCACCATTTCAGGTCTTAGAGTTTAATCAGCTGTGTTCTGTCCTCTTCATTGGGCCAGTGTGTTGTGATGAGCTGTCAGACAGTTTGGCTGACAGAGAGGATAACTAGAGTTTTTATGACTACTCAGTCAGCCGTGTTCAGACTCTGCTCCTTGCCCCACTGAACTGTAGGAAATCTTTCATTCTCAAATTCTTAATGAATGTTAGTTAGCTTTTTTTTCGTCTCCACACTATGGGAATACGGATAGTCTGATGCACACCATCTACTCTTACATACACACACTGACTCCTACTGTGACCTCTCATACACACTGACTCCAACTGTGACCTCTCATATACACTGACTCCTACTGTGACCTCTCATACACACTGACTCCTACTGTGACCTCTCATACACACTGACTCCAACTGTGACCTCTCATACACACTGACTCCTACTGTGACCTCTCATACACACTGACTCCTACTGTGACCTCTCATACAAACTGATTCCTACTGTGACCTCTCATACACACTGATTCCTACTGTGTGACCTCTCATACACACTGATTCCTACTGTGTGACCTCTCATACACACTGCTCTGCCATTTGATGTCAGTCACAACCCATAATGTGTTTTCCCCCTGCAGTCATCATATCAGACGATGGACATGCAGATCCAGAGGGACATGTGTAGCTATGTGTGCTGTGCACAAGTGTGTATTTGTGTGTGTGTTTGTTTGTATGCATGTGTAATGTGCCTTTGTAATGCTGTGTGTGTGTACGGTATTAGCGTGTTTGTGTCCCTCAGGATGCAGTGCCTGTCCTAAACAAGCTCCCACTGATTGAAATCGCAGGCTGTGACACACCAGCAGAGCTGATTAGCCACAGAGGGAGAAAGAGAGAGCGAGAGCGACAAAGATGTAGGGAGAGAGAGAGAGAGCGAAAGGAGAGATATATTTAAGCAATTAGGCCCGAGGGGGTGTGGTATATGGCCCATATACCACAAACCCCTGAGGTGCCTTATTGCTATTATAAACTGGTTATCAACGTAATTATAGCAGTAAAAATACATGTTTTTTCATATCCTTGGTATACGGTCTGATATACCACAGCTGTCAGCCAATCAGCATTCAGGGATCGAACCACCCAGTTTATAAATATATACACTACCGCTCAAAAGTTTCAAGGGTTTTTCTTTATTTTTACTATTTTCTACATTGTAGAATAATAGTGAAGACATCAAAACTATGAAATAACACATATGGAATCATGTAGTAACCAAAAAAGTGTTAAACAAATCAAAATATATTTTATATTTGAGATTCTTCAAATAGCCACCCTTTGCCTTTGATGACAGCTTTGCACACTCTTGGCATTCTCTCAATCAGCTTCATGAGGTAGTCACCTAGAATGCATTTCAATTAACATGTGTGCTTTCTTAAAAGTTAATTTGTGGAATTTCTTTCCTTCTTAATGAGTTTGAGCCAATCAGTTGTGTTGTGACAAGGTAGTGGGTGTATACAGAAGATAGCCCTATTTGGTAAAAGACCAAGTCCATATTATGGCAAGAACAGCTCAAATAAGCAAAGAGAAATGACAGTCCATCATTACTTTAAGACATGAAGGTCAGTCAATACGGAACATTTCAAGAACTTTGAAAGTTTCTTCAAGTGCAGTCACAAAAACCATCAAGCGCTATGATGAAACTGGCTCTCATGAGGACCGCCACAGGAAAGGAAGACCCAGAGTTACCTCTGATGCAAAGGATATGTTCATTAGAGTTAACTGCACCTCAGATTGCAGCCAAAATAAATGCTTCACAGAGTTCAAGTCACAGACACATCTCAACATCAACTGTTCAGAGGGGACTGTGTGAATCAGGCCTTCATGGTCGAATTGCTGCAAAGAAACCACCACTAAAGGACACCAATAAGAAGAAGAAACCTTCGTGGGCCAAGAAACACGAGCAATGGACATTAGACCGGTGGAAATGTGTCCTTTGGTCTGGAGTCCAAATTTGAGATTTTTGTTACCAACCGCCGTGTCTTTGAACGGATGATCTCCGCATGTGTAGTTCCCACCGTAAAGCATGGAGGAGGAGGTGTTATGGCGTGGGGATGCTTTGCTGGTGACACTGTCTGTGATATATTTCGAATTCAAATAAAATAAAATAAAATGTATTGGTCACATACACATGGTTAGCAGATGTTATTGCGAGTGTAGCAAAATGCTTGTGCTTCTAGTTCCAACAGTGCAACAATATATGCAGCAATGAGTCGTCGTCGGGTGAGGTTGTGTCTCTCTCTGGCGGGAGGTAAGCTTGGCTTATATGGCTTATATACATAGTTTGGGCTTTGTCAAGTAAAGCTTAAACTATGTATTTAGATTGTAGTTAGGTATTGTAGGTAGTTATCGTGGGTTGTTGTATGTAATTATTGTAGGTTAGTATTGTATTCAGCTGAGCCCGGTGAAGCACGAAGCTAGCTAACCTACTACCTGGACTAGCTAGCGGGTAGCTACTGGTAACTATTAGCAACTGTGGATAGTTGTTTCACGCCTGAGAGTACCTGTAATTACGCCAGCTAGCTGCCTACAATAATTACATACAATAATGCCTACCATTCAACTGTTTTTCTAACCTCATTGTCTGAAGCGTTAACGTTAGGTAGTAAGTGGCTACTGTGCTTGAAATTTAGCTAGCTTGTTGCTACCTGGATAGCTACTAGTAAACAATAGCTGGAACGACCTAGCGAACAGACGCGAACTGGCTGAGTCAATTCAGTGGCTAGCTTTGCACTTGGCTAGCTAACAGTAGCTGCTAGGGGTAAGTTATAACCTACATTTGTGTTTTGTTTTTACATACTGGTAGCCAGAGTCGTTCAAGGGAATTCGGGACATGGTGACTAGTTAACATTAGCTTGGCTCTCTCTGTGTGTTCGTGCCGTGGGAGGAGGGGTTTCTTCTTTGTCTGAAAGCAATGGCTAGCTAGTATGCTAACTATTCTAGCTAACTAACTGGCTGAATAAGTTGATGACGGACTCGCTCAAGCTGTCGGGACTAACCCACAACGTTAGACACAGACACAAATTATCTGCTTGGCGTGTTGACACACTGGTGGTTTGTTGTGGCCGAGTATTGGTGCTAAACCGTGTTGTTGGAGTCCGGCATGCTAGTTGGCTGTGGCGTCATATGACTAGGTGCCCTGGACGATTTTCATGGAAGAATACTGTACCAAGTTAGCTAGCTGAATAAACTAAGTTAGTCTATTCCTAGAAAACATTGAACCGCTGTAGTTTACAACAATTATAGTTTCTGAGGTGGAAGTTGGGAGAGTTATATTTGGGGGTTGTGGTTAGGGAGGCCCCGCTCTTTCCTTTCCCAGATGTTTAGTTCATTTCATTCCGATCTCCTTTGCATTATTGTAGCCATTTTCTGTAGCCTGTCAACTATGCCTCTGTCTATCCCTGTTCTCTCCTCTCCGCACAGGCTATACAAACGCCTCACACCGCGTGGCTGCTGCCTCTCTAACCTGGTGGTCCCTGCACGCACCACCCATGTGGAGTGCCAGGTCTCAGGCAGCCTCTGGAACTGCCGTTCTGCTGCCAACAAGGCAGAGTTCATCTCAGCCTATGCTACCCTCCAGTCCCTCGACTTCTTGGCGCTGACGGAAACATGGATTATCACTGAAAACACTGCTACTCCTACTGCTCTCTCCTCGTCTGACCATGTGTTCTCGCATACCCCGAGAGCATCTGGTCAGCGGGGTGGTGGCACAGGAATCCTCATCTCTCCCAAGTGGACATTCTCTCTTTTTCCCCTGACCCATCTGTCTATCTCCTCATTTGAATTCCATGCTGTCACAGTCACTAGCCCATTCAAGCTTAACATCCTTGTCATTTATCGCCCTCCAGGTTCCCTTGGAGAGTTCATCAATGAGCTTGACACCTTGATAAGTTCCTTTCCTGAGGATGGCTCACCCCTCACAGTTCTGGGTGACTTCAACCTCCCTACGTCTACCTTTGACTCATTTCTCTCTGCCTCCTTATTTCCACTCCTCTCCTCTTTTGACCTCACCCTCTCACCGTCCCCCCCTACTCACAAGACAGGCAATACGCTTGACCTCATCTTTACTAGATGCTGTTCTTCTACTAATCTCACTGCAACTCCCCTCCATGTCTCCGACCACTACTTTGTATCCTTTTCTCTCTCACTCTCCTCCAACACTACTCACTCTGCCCCTACTCAGATGGTAATGTGCCGTCGCAACCTTCGCTCTCTCTCTCCCGCTACTCTCTCCTCTTCCATCCTATCATCTCTTCCCTCTGCTCAATCTTTCTCCCTCCAATCTCCTGATTCTGCCTCCTCAACCATCCTCTCCTCCCTTTCTGCATCCTTTGACTCTCTATGTCCCCTATCCTCCCGGCCGGCTCGGTCCTCCCCTCCTGCTCCGTGGCTTGATGACTCATTGCGAGCTCACAGATCAGGGCTCCGGGCAGCCGAGCGGAAATGGAGGAAAACTAGACTCCCTGCGGACCTGGCATCTTTTCACTCCCTCCTCTCTACATTTTCTTCATCTGTTTCTGCTGCTAAAGCCACTTTCTACCACTCTAAATTCCAAGCATCTGCCTCTAACCCTAGGAAGCTCTTTGCCACCTTCTCCTCCCTGCTGAATCCTCCTCCCCCTCCCCCCCCTCCCTCTCTGTGGATGACTTTGTCAACCATTTTGAAAAGAAGGTTGACGACATTCGATCCTCGTTTGTTAAGTCAAATGACACTGTTGGTCCTGCTCACACTGCCCTACCCTATGCTTTGACTTCTTTCTCCCCTCTCTCTCCAGAAAAAATCTTGCGACTTGTGACATCCGGCCGCCCAACAACCTTCCCGCTTGACCCTATCCCCTCCTCTCTTCTCCAGACCATCTTCGGTGACCTTCTCCCTTACCTCACCTGGCTCATCAACTCATCCTTGATCGCTGGCTATGTCCCTTCCATCTTCAAGAGAGCGAGAGTTGCACCTCTTCTCAAAAAACCAACACTCGATCCCTCTGATGTCAACAACTACAGACCAGTATCCCTTCTTTATTTTCTCTCCAAAACTCTTGAGCGTGCCGTCTTTAGCCAACTCTCTTGCTATCTCTCTCAGAATGACCTTCTTGACCAAACCAGTCAGGTTTCAAGACTGGTCATTCAACTGAGACTGCTCTTCTCTGTGTCACAGAGGCTCTCCGCACTGCTAAAGCTAACTCTCTCTCCTCTGCTCTTGTCCTTCTAGACCTGTCTGCTGCCTTTGATACTGTGAACCATCAGATCCTCCTCTCCACCCTCTCCGAGCTGGGCATCTCCGGCGCGGCTCACTCTTGGATTGCATCCTACCTGACCGGTCGCTCCTACCAAGTGGCATGGCGAGAATCTGTCTCCGCACCACGTACTCTCACCACTGGTGTCCCCCAGGGCTCAGTTCTAGGCCCTCTCCTATTCTCGCTATACACCAAGTCACTTGGCTCTGTCATATCCTCACATGGCCTCTCCTATCATTGCTACGCAGACGACACACAACTAATCTTCTCCTTTCCCCCTTCTGATAACCAGGTGGCGAATCGCATCTCTGCATGTCTGGCAGACATATCAGTGTGGATGACGGATCACCACCTCAAGCTGAACCTCGGCAAGACGGAGCTGCTCTTCCTCCCGGGGAAGGACTGCCCGTTCCATGATCTCGCCATCACGGTTGACAACTCTGTTGTGTCCTCCTCCCAGAGTGCGAAGAGCCTTGGCGTGACCCTGGACAACACCCTGTTGTTCTCCGCTAACATCAAGGCGGTGACCCGATCATGTAGGTTCATGCTCTACAACATTCGGAGAGTACGACCCTGTCTTACACAGGAAGCGGCACACGTCCAAATCCAGGCACTTGTCATCTCCCGTCTGGATTACTGCAACTCGCTGTTGGCTGGGCTCCCTGCCTGTGCCATTAAACCCCTACAACTCATCCAGAATGCTGCAGCCCGTCTGGTGTTCAACCTTCCCAAGTTCTCTCACGTCACCCCGCTCCTCCGCACACTCCACTGGCTTCCAGTTGAAGCTCGCATCTGCTACAAGACTATGGTGCTTGCCTACGGAGCTGTGAGGGGAATGGCACCTCCGTACCTTCAGGCTCTGATCAGTCCCTACACCCAAACGAGGGCATTGCGTTCATCCACCTCTGGCCTGCTGGCCCCTCTACCTCTGCGGAAGCACAGTTCCCGCTCAGCCCAGTCAAAACTGTTCGCTGCTCTGGCACCCCAATGGTGGAACAAGCTCCCTCACGACACCAGGACAGCGGAGTCACTCACCACCTTCCGGAGACACTTGAAACCCTACCTCTTTAAGGAATACCTGGGATAGGATAAAGTAATCCTTCTACCCCCCCTTACCCCACCCACCCCAAAAAAAAAAAAAAAAATATGGTAAAGTGGTTATCCCACTGGCTATAAGGTGAATGCACCTCTGGATAAGAGCGTCTGCTAAATGACGTAAATGCAATATCTAGTAAGTAATATCTAACAGTTCCACAACAAAAACCTAATACACACAAATCTAAGTAATGGAATGGAATAAGAATATATAAATATATAGATGAGCAATGTCATTATCAGAGTTGCGTAGTGCAAAAGATAGTATAGAATACGGTAAATACATATGAGATGGGTAATGCAAGATATGTAAACATTAAAGTGGCATTATTAAAGTGACTAGTGTTCCATTTATTAAAGTGGTCAGTGATTTTCAAGTCTGTATGTAGGCAGCAGCCTCTCTGTGCTAGTGATGGCTGTTTAACAGTCTGATGGCCTTGAGATAGAAGCTGTTTTTCAGTCTCTCGGTCCCAGCTTTGATGCACCTGTACTGTCCTCACCTTCTGGATGATAGCGGGGTGAACAGGCAGTGGCTCGGGTGGTAGTTGTCCTTGATGATCTTTTTGGCCTTCCTGTGACATCGGGTGCTGTATGTGTCCTAGAGGGTAGGTGGTTTGCCCCCGGTGATGCGTTGTGCAGACCGCACCACCCTCTGGAGAGCCCTGCAGTTGTGGGTGGTGCAGTTGCCGTACCAGGCGGTGATACAGCCCGACAGGATGCTCTCAATTGTGTATCTGTAAAAGTTTGTGAGGGTTTTAGGTGACAGGCCAAATTTCTTCAGCCTCCTGAGGTTGGCGAGACGCTGTTGCGCCTTCTTCACCACACTGTCTGTGTGGGTGGACCATTTCAGTTTGTCAGTGATATGTACGCAGAGGAACTTAAAATTGTCCACCTTCTCCACTGCTGTCCCGTCGATGTGGATGGGGGGGTACTCCCTCTGCTGTTTCCTGAAGTCCACAATCATCTCCTTAGTTTTTTTAATGTTGAGTGAGAGGTTATTTTCCTGACACCCCACTCCGAGAGCCCTCACCTCCTCCCTGTAGGCTGTCTCATCGTTGTTGGTAATCAAGCCTACTACTGTTGTGTCATCTACAAACTTGATGATTGAGTTGGAGGCGTGCATGGCTACGCAGTCATGGGTGAACAGGGAGTACAGGAGGGGGCTGAGCACACACCCTTGTGGAGCCCCAGTGTTGAAGATCAGCGAAGTGGAGATGTTGTTTCTTACCTTCACCACCTGGGGGGTGGCCCGTCAGGAAGTCCAGGACCCAATTGCACAGGGAGGGGTTGAGACCCAGGGCCTTAAGCTTGATGATGAGCTTGGAGGGTACTATGGTGTTGAATGCTGAGCTATAGTGAATTAACAGTATTCTTACATAGGTATTCCTCTTGTCCAGATTGGACAGGGCAGTGTGCAGTGTGATGGAGATTGCATCGTCTGTGGATCTATTGGGGCGGTATGCAAATTGAAGTGGGTCTAGGGTGTCAGGTAAGGTAGAGGTGAAATGATCCTTAACTAGCCTCTCAAAGCACTTCATGAAGACAGAAGTGAGTGCTACAGGGCAATAGTCATTTAGTTCAGTTACCTTTGCTTTCTTGGGTACAGGAACAATGGTGGCCATCTTGAAGCATGTGGGGACAGCAGACTGGGATAGGGAGAGATTGAATAAGTCCGTAAACACACCAGCCAGCTGGTCTGAGCATGCTCTGAGGACGCGGCTAGGAATGCCGTCTGGTCCGGCAGCCTTGCGAGGGTTAACACGTTTAAACGTCTTACTCACGTCGGCCACGGAGAAGGAGAGCCCACAGTCCTTGGTAACTGGCTGTGTCGGTGGCACTTTGTTATCCTCAAAGCGGGCAAAGAACTTGTTTAGCTTGTCTGGCAGCAAGACGTCGGTGTCCGCGACGTAGCTAGTTTTCCTGTTGTGGTCCTTGATTGTCTGTAGACCCTGCCACATACATCTCGTGTCTGACCCATTGAATTGGGACTCCACTTTGTCTCGATATTGCCTGCTTGGTTGCCTTGCGGAGGGAATGACCAATCTGTTTGTATTCTGCCATATTCCCCGTCACCTTGCCATGGTTAAATGCGGTGGTTCGTGCTTTAAGTTTTTCGCGAATGCTGCCATCTATCCACGGTTTCTGGTTAGCGTAGGTTTTAATAGTCACAGTGGGTACGACATCTCCTATGCATTTCCTTATAAACCCACTCACAGAATCAGCGTATACGTCTATATTATTCTCAGAGGCTACCCGGAACATATCCCAGTCCACGTGATCAAAACAATCTTGAAGCGTGGATTCCGATTGGTCAGACCAGCGTTGAATAGTCCTAAGCATGGGTGCTTCCTGTTTGAGTTTCTGCCTATAGGAAGGGAGGAGCAAAATGGAGTCGTGGTCAGATTTGCCAAAAGGAGGGTGTGGGAGGGCCTTGTATGCATAGCGGAAATGAGTGTAACAATGGTCCAGCGTTTTTCCAGCGCTACAGTCAATATGCTGATAGAATTTAGGTAGCCTTTTTCTCAAATTTGCTTTGTTAAAATCCCCAGCTATAATAAATGCAGCCTCAGGATATATGGTTTCCAGTTTGCATAAAGTCCAGTGAAGTTCCTTGAGGGTCGTCATGGTATCTGCTTGAGGGAGGATATCACGGCTGTAACAATAACCGAAGAGAATTCTGCATTTGATTGTGAGGAATTCTAGGTCAGGTGAACAAAATGACTTGAGTTCCTGTATGTTGTTACAATCACACCATGAGTCTTTAGTCATGAAACATACCCCCCCATCCCTCTTCTTCCCGGAGAGATGTTTATTCCTGTCGGCGCGATGTACTGAGAACCCAGATGGCTGTATGGACGGGGACAGTATATCCCGAGAGAGCCATGTTTCCGTGAAACAGAGTATGTTACAATCCCTGATGTCTCTCTGGAAAGCAACCCTTGCCCTGATCTCGTCCACTTTGTTGTCTAGGGACTGGACATTAGCGATTAATATACTCGGAAGTGATGGGTGGTGTGCGCGCCTTCTAAGTCTGACTAGGAGACCGCTCCAGCTCCCTCTCCTCCGGCGGCGTTGTTTTGGGTTGGCCTCTGGAATCAGTTAAAATGCCCTGGGTGATGCAAACAAAGGATCCACTTCGGGAAAGTCGTATTCCTGGTCGTTGTGCTGGTAAGTTGACGCTGCTCTGATATCGAATAGTTCTTCCCGGCACTTAAGAATTTCTGGGCTAACAATGTAAGAAATAATACATAAAAAGTTTCCTAAGGACTAGAAGCGAGGCAGCCCTCTCTGTCGGCGCCATCTTGAATCTCATGCTGGTTAAGTCGCTCTGGATAAGAGCGTCTGCTAAATGACTAAAATGTAATGTAAAAATGTTAAGGCACACTTAACCAGCATGGCTACCACAGCATTCTGCAGTGATACGCCATCCCATCTGGTTTGGGCTTAGTGGGACTATCATTTGTTTTTCAACAGGACAATGACCCAACACACCTCCAGGCTGTGTAAGGTCTATTTGACCAAGAAGGAGAGTGATGGAGTGCTTCATCAGATGACCTGGCCTCCACAATCCCTCGACCTTAAACCAATTGAGATGGTTTGGGATGAATTGGACGGCAGAGTGAAGGAAAAGCAGCCAACAAGTGCTCAGCATATGTACGAACTCCTTCAAGACTGTTGGAAAAGCATTCCAGGTGAAGCTGGTTGTGGGAATGCCAAGAGTGTGCAAAACTGTCATCAAGGCAAAGGGTGGCTACTGAGAATCTCAAATATAAAATATATTTGTATTTGTTTAACTTTTTTGGTTACTACATGATTCCATATGTGTTATTTCCTAGTTTTGATGTCTTCACTATTATTCTACAATGTAGAAAATAGTAAAAATAAAGAAAAACCCTCGAATGAGTAGGTGTGTCCAAACTTTGGCTGGTATTATATATGGAATGAGAGAGGGAGAGAGAGACAGAGACAGAGAGAGGGAAGAGACACAGATAGAGAGAGTGAGGAAAGAGAGTGAAGGGGAGAGAAAGAGATGCACGTACCATACAGCCCAACAAAGAAACCCACAGCAGGCAGGAGTAATCTCAGCAGCTCAACATTCATCAATAATTCATCAGAAACACGGGCGTGAGGGGCGACACACAGAGAGAATGACAGAAAGAGGAGGTTAGGGGTAGGTGGAGAAAGAGAGAAGACTGGAGGAAAAAGAACATGAGAAATTAACAAAGTGAAAGAATAGGGAGAGATAATGTGAATGATTTGCATAATGCTGAGATTAGAGCAGTGCCTGTGGGGGGAAGCGTCCTCTGGACTCTCCAAATCTTTCTCCTCTCCTCACATCCAGCCGGTCTCACTAACTAGGTTCCTTATTAGACCTCTGGGCCTCAATCTGATCACTGATACATGAACAGGCACAGAGAGATGAAGGCATCTCCCAGCCGCAGGCCAATCTCTACTACAACCCTTATCCTGGCTCTCACCACTCTCTCACCTCATACACATATCTAATCATTACTTTCCTCTACGGTCCATGTACATGCATTTCAATCTGTTGTGGTCTCTCTTGCTCGCTCTCTCTTCTTGGAAATGTTGACTTATAAGGGGTAAATTGGTTCTTCATTATCTTGTGTGCATATTATGTATGTGTGTGTGTTTGCGTGTGCGTGTGTGTGTGTGTGTGTGTGTGTGTGTGTGTGTGTGTGTGTGTGTGTGTGTAAGTGTAACAGGTGTTCGAACATCACTCATTGCTCTGTCCTTCTCTCAGTGCTCCTGTCTTGTTTGTTCCTCTTCGTCCTCTTCCTCCTCCTGTTGGACAAATCCACTGCACTGACCCACGCTTTCCTATTGCCATACTTGACCTTTAACCTCAGTATGTCATCTCCAGCAGTCAACCAGCCAGTCAGCCAGCCAGCCGGCAGAGCACAGTGACATCCTTAGGGAGGTGTTGTCTCTGACTGGCCCAGCCGGTCAGCGCTGAGAGATGACCTATCCCTGACCCTCATCAAGCACAAACACTATCCCTCCAGACAGCCCTCTCAGATCTCCTGGACTCTGTCGGTGTCCCAAACCACACCCTATTCCCTTTACAGTGCACTACTTGGTCAAAAGTAGTGCACTATAAAGGGAATAAGGTGCCGTTTGAGACTCAGTCTTTGTAATGTCACATCACACTGACAGAAAAGTCATTGCTGTGCTGTGTGGATTCAGACTGTAGTGGTGGTCAAACAACTGGACTGACAGTGTCAACACCAAGCCCCCTGTAGTTCCAGTGTCATTACAGTCCAACAGAGAAGCACTGCCCTGCTGATGATCTCCTTGTTTTTGTCCTGCTTTTTTCTTCCCAGTTCTCTCTACGACATTACTGAGCATATGTTAAATCATTTACAGTGGTGTGATTGAAAAGGGGAACAGGCTGTGAGGCATGGGGAACATGTCGGTGGTTACTGAGAGCTGCGAGGGGAGAAGGATGTCATCATCAGATGGTTGGATGCTCATTACATTGACTGCTTCTCAACTGTGATACAGTGACTCTGTGAAAAGACTGTGGTGAGTTATTGAAGCCTAGTTATCTAATGTATATGAGAGGCTGTGTGTGCTTTGAGAGAGACTGATAATAAGGAGTTGGTACATGTGTAGGCCCCTATAGTGGGATATAGCCTCGAGAGCTGATCTGTGTTTTACTGTATGTGTGTGAGTTACATAAAGGCATGTCTTGTGTCTTTTTAGATAGTATGTGTGTGCGTTTGTGTGTGTGTGTTTATGTGTGTGTGTGTGTTTATGCTAGCAGTCCTGACTGTGTGCCTGTTACTCTCTATGTATATATTGGTGTATGCATGGCTTTGTCTGAGCTTTCCAGTGATGTCTCAGTGCCGACACAGGGGAGTGTGGATGTGTGTCACATGTTGGAGTGAACAGCTGCTTGGGGATTTGGAGAGTTTAGATTGAGATGGAAAGAAGGATAATAAAAGGATGGAGTGAGAGCATGCTGTGATGACTGACTGAATGAATGAATGAATGCATAGAGCGCAAGGCTAAAATGACGACTAAGTGAATACTGACACTGGCTGACATACTGAATGACTTTGCAGTCACTTAGTTGGAGTGATGGCTGAATGACACTATCCAGATGTTGCAAGTGCAATGCTCTACCAACTGAGCTACAGAGGACCACTATACCCAGGTACAGAGTGTACTAGGTGACTGTGACTACTGACACTACTGTGTACAGTGTGACAACAGGCCCAGCAGTGATTTGATGGAGGTAGGAGGACAGTATGAGAGATGGAGAGCTGGAGAGGAGAGATGGAGAGGAGAGATGGAGAGGTAGGGAGAAGGAGAGGTGGAGAGGAGGAGAGGTAGAGAGGAGGAGAGGTATAGAGGAGGAGAGGTAGAGAGGAGGAGAGGTAGAGAGGAGGAGAGGAAGATAGGTAGAGAGGAGGAGAGGAGGAGAGGAAGATGGGTAGAGAGGAGGAGAGATGGAGAGATAGAGAGGAGGCGAGATGGAGAGAAGGAGAGGTTTGGCCTAAGCTGTGGGGTTGTACCTGCAGCATATTACTAAGTGTCTCGCCGGGGAGGAAGGCTGTTTGCTTCGTTGCCACTGGAGACGAGGGAGGTAGACATTTTTATTTTAGCATCGTCAGCTTGGCACAGCGAGGGGCTCTCTCTGTCTGAAATCACTGTGTCTAGTATTCACTAGGGCCGGGACGATACCATTATTGCAATACTCATTAGTGTTGTGGCAAGGAAACAAAACATGAAGCGGATTTAACTTCTTTAGGAAAACATCCAGAGTTACATTGATTTATTTTCCAAGCTATAGCACACATTTTACATGCAGGTTTTTAGAGGACCGAAGAGTTCAGACTGCTTCGTGTTTTCGTTTTTGCCATGGAAAAAATGCCAGGATACTGGTATCGTCCCGGCCCTAGTATTCACAGGGAGTGTTTTCTCTCTCTCTGTATATTTGCTAGAAGTCTTTTCAACACTTTTGTAGGAGCATGTTTCCATCCTTGGTCTAGCTGTGAAGATTCTTGTCCTCCTCAGGCCTATTCAGTCCTTCTTTCTCTCCTTAGGCCTGTCTATCTCTGTTGCTGTCCCACCTCCCCCTGCGTTGATCCCCCCCCCCCCCCCCCCCCCCCCCCTCTTTCTCTTCCTCTGGTAAATTAACTTCCTGTGTGTGACAGGAAGTGACAGATTAAAGGTGATTTATCAGATTGCCTGGTATGTTGGTTAGAGGGGAGGGGGGCAGCCGACCCGGTCGTAGAGGAAATGAGCTGACATCAGGAATGTAATAACACAGAGGCTGTGAATATGAGAGCCAGGAGCTGTCTGTCTGTGGGTCTGTCTGTTTTATTATTCCCTTAAAATGGCTCAATCTGATTTCCTCATTTCAATCCCTGGATTAAGACTGATAGCTGTTCCCTGTGGGACTGGGACATACTGTATGCTAGTCTTTGCCTGCTCAGGAACTCCATAATCAGGCTTTGTTCCCCCTGTTTTCCCCGTCTCCCTTATACATTATTTACCTCTGTCTTTCCACCTCCCTCCCTCCCTACCGCCCTCCTCGCCTCTCCTTTCCTACCCCTCCTTCCCTCCCTCCTCGCCTCTCCCTCCCTCCATCCCTCTCTACCCCTCCCTCCCTCTATCTCCTGGCTGATTTAGAAGAGATCATACCATACATCAGCTGCTAAAGGAGCCATCTGGAGCATGCTGTGTGTTGCTGAGACACCACCAGCCCTCAGTGTAACTGATGACTGATCCAGGCCCATCAATATGCAATCTCATGCTAAATGAACACACATTTGTTACATTTTAGTCATTTAGCAGATGTTCTAATCCAGAGCGATTTACAGTTAGTGCATTCACCGTAAGATAGCTAGTTGGAACAACCAGTGCTTGACTTGGGCCGGAGCTGTCCCGAGCGACGTACCGGCACTTCTTATTTTCTGGGAATTGCATACCGGCTCCTCTATAAAAACAAAGGAGCCTATCGCTTGCCCAGATTCACACACCGAGGCAAAAAAAGGTTGATCAAAGCGGAATGAAGGCGGGATCTTCATTGAATAGCAATGTAGGCATTCATTTCCTGATTCCGCTTTGTTCAAGTTTATTTGCCGCTATTCTGTGAATCAGTGAGTGACAGTAGGCTGTTTGAGATTGAACCAGATTGAAAATGTGCCTGCCTGAATGGCATGATGTTGTTACGCCCTGACTCAGGGGACTCGTATATGTTGAGTCAGGGTGTGTATATTCTTTGTTATGTAGTATTTTCTATGTGGGCATGCTAGTAGGTGTAGATCTATGTTGGCCAGTGTTGTTCCCAATCAGAGGCAGCTGTCGCTCGTTGTCTCTGATTGGGGATCATACTTAGGCAGCCGATTGGCACTATTGAGTTGTGGGATCTTGTTCCGTGTTTAGGCTAGTTGTGTGTTCTACCTTGGACTTCACGTTTCGTTTGTTGTTTTGTCGTGGTGTTTATAAGTTAATAAACATGTACGTATATCACGCTGCGCCTTGGTCTGACCCGTCATTGAACGAACGTGACAGAAGATCCCACCAAACCAGGACCAAGCAGCGTGCCCAGGCGGAGCGAATAGCCATGTCACAGGTGGGCAATTTGTGGTCATGGGAAGAGATATTTGCGGGGAGAGGACCATGGGCTAAGGTAGATGCCCAGGCAGGAGAGGTGCAACGGCAACACGGAGGACGCCGGTCGAGGAGGAAGCCCGAGAAGCAGCCCCAATAATTTTTTTTTGGGGGGGCACACGGGGTGGTTGGCGGAGCCTAGTGTCAGAGCAGAGCCAACTCCCGTACTCACGCGAGGAAGCGTATGACTGGGCAGGCTCTGTGTTATGCGGAGCTACGTACTGTGTCGCCAGTGCGCCGGTACAGTCCTGTACATCCTGTGCTTGCACCACGCACGTGCCGTGCGAAGATGGGCATCCAGCCAGGACGGGGTGTGCCGGCTCAATGCTCCTGGTCTCCAGTACGCCTCCTCGGTCCCACATAACGTGCGCCAGTTCTACGAACTGTACTGCTCCTCGCTCCAAGCCAGTGGTGCGCGTCACAAGTCCGGCCCGTCCTGTTCCTGCTCCTCGCACCAAGCCAGTGGTGCACGTCGCCAGTCTGGCCCGGCCTGTTCCTGCTCCTCGCACCAAGCCAGTGGTGCGGGTCGCCAGTCCGGCCCGGCCTGTTCCTGCTCCTCGCACCAAGCCAGTGGTGCGCGTCGCCAGTCCGGTCAGGCCCGTTCCTGCCCCTCGCACCAGGCCAGTGGTGCGCGTTCCTAGTCCGGTCCGGCCCGTGCCTGCTCCTCGCACCAGACAAGTGGTGCGTTTGTCCAGTCCGGCATGGCCCGTGCCCGTTCCACCGGTGCCTGGTCCGGCACCGGTCAGCTGCTCCACTCCGGAGCCAGAGCGGTCCGCTCCACCGGTGCCTGATCCAGTTCCGGTCAGCTGTTCCACTCCGGAGCCAGAGCAGTCTGCTCCACCGGTGCCTAGTCCATGCCTCACACATACTGTGCGGAAGTAGGCATTCAGCCAGGACAGGTGGTGCCAGCTCTCCGCTCCAGACCTCCAGTCCGCCTCCACAGTCCGGCCCGGCCTGTTCCTGCTCCTCACACCAAGCCAGTGGTGCGCGTCGCCAGCCCGGCCCGGCCTGTTCCTGCTCCTCGCACCAAGCCAGTGGTGCGCGTCGCCAGTCTGGCCCGGCCTGTTCCTGCTCCTCGCACCAAGCCAGTGGTGTGCGTCGCCAGTCCGGCCCGCCCTGTTCCTGCTCCTCGCTCCAAGCCAGTGGTGCGCGTCGCCAGTCCGGCCCGGCCTGTTCCTGCTCCTCGCACCAAGCCAGTGGTGCACGTCGCCAGTCCGGCCCGGCCTGTCCCTGCTCCTCGCACCAAGCCAGTGGTGCGCGTCGCCAGTCCGGCCCGGCCTATTCCTGCTCCTCGCACCAAGCCAGTGGTGCGCGTCGCCAGTCCGGTCCGGCCCGTTCCTGCCCCTCGCACCAGGCCAGTGGTGCGCGTTCCTAGTCCGGTCCGGCCCGTGCCTGCTCCTCGCACCAGACCAGTGGTGCGTTTGTCCAGTCCGGCACGGCCCGTGCCCGTTCCACCGGTGCCTGGTCCGGCACCGGTCAGCTGCTCCACTCCGGAGCCAGAGCGGTCCGCTCCACCGGTGCCTGATCCAGTTCCGGTCAGCTGTTCCACTCCGGAGCCAGAGCAGTCCGCTCCACCGGAGCCTGATCCAGCTCCGGTCAGCGGCTCCACTCCGGAGCCAGAGCAGTCCGCTCCACCGGTGCCTGATCCAGCTCCGGTCAGCGGCTCCACTCCGGAGTCAGAGCAGTCCGCTCCACCGGTGCCTAGTCCAGCTCCGGTCAGCGGCTCCAGTTCGGAGCCTGAGCAGTCCGCTCCACCGGTGCCCGGTCCAGCTCCGGTCAGCGGCTCCAGTCCAGACCATGACGTCAGCCGCTCTCCAGGTTCGGGGTCTCCCACACCAGGGTCCAGACAGGGCCTGGAGTATCGTGGGAGGAAGGAGAGGGGAAGCAGCGCGCCGAGGTCCAGACCAGACCAGGGGCGCAACAGGGAGGCGGAGAGGGTGTGGTCGTCACGCCCGGAGCCGGATCCGCATCCGAGGTGGAATTCCCACCCGGCCCCTACCCTGGTATGTGAAGGTTGTGCGGTCGGAGTCCGCACCTTTGGGGGGGGGGGGGGGTACTGTCACGCCCTGACTCAGGGGACTCGTATATGTTGAGTCAGGGTGTGTATATTCTTTGTTATGTAGTATTTTCTATGTGGGCATGCTAGTAGGTGTAGATCTATGTTGGCCGGTGTGGTTCCCAATCAGAGGCAGCTGTCGCTCGTTGTCTCTGATTGGGGATCATACTTAGGCAGCCGATTGGCACTATTGAGTTGTGGGATCTTGTTCCGTGTTTAGGCTAGTTGTGTGTTCCACCTTGGACTTCACGTTTCGTTTGTTGTTTTGTCGTGGTGTTTATAAGTTAATAAACATGTACTTATATCACGCTGCGCCTTGGTCTGACCCGTCATTGAACGAATGTGACAGATGTGCTTTTCCAAGTTGTCAAATTAGGGTCTGTAAGGTCATGAAAAGTCATGGAAATTAGTTTCATAATTGTTGTTAATGTAATTAATGAAAACACACTTTTAAATATGATCAATTAATAAATAAAAAACATATCAGCCATCATCAGAATGACCCTTCAGTGCATGTCTGTGGTGCTGCGTGTGTGCCAGTGCAAGTGGGCCGTTGCCCGTGGAGACAGAGCACGACATTTCAGCAGCAGGTATAAAATAATGACAGACAGACTAATTAGATCACAAATTCAACACATAACTTGTAGCAGTTATCTCACTAGTTAATTATAGCTAGCTAAGCATTCATTTCGTTGTTGGCTTTCCATCGGCACTGTAGAGCCTAAATAATTATGCAATTTTGGAAAGCTGGGATTCCCCTCTATTAAACAGTAGCCATGTAATTGCGACAACGTTAAACATATTCTAAGAATAGCCTAATTGACAAATAACTTGCTGTGTATAGATCTCCCCGAAACATGAATATTTGAGCTTTATATATAAACATGTCTAGTTAGATACCTTGCTTTCAAATAGCCTACCTTATCCATTTGATCCCTGACTTATTGAATGAGGGAATCATTTTATAAAGACAAAAGTATTTGGTTGTAATGTTGAAAAAGCCTGCACACCCAGGAGCTCTCCAGATGGAGGGTTGACCACATGTTGACAACACGTGACTAACAGTGCAGTTCTACATGGGGGGGTTAAGTGCCTTGATCAAGGGCACAACGGCAGGAGGTGGTAGGTCTATATGGGATCAGACACAGCAGCCTTCCAGTGTCAATAATGCTTACTTTTTCATGTAGGCTATAATAATAATAGTAATTAAAATTAGGTTAAAAGTCATGGAGAAGTCATGGAAAATGTGTATAAACCGTTAACAGTGAATAATCAGAGGTCTCTATTGCATAATGTCATTTGTGAATTTCGGTGAACATAGTCTAATGGACCGACTTGAAAAGAGACAGCTCCTGCACTTGTTCCATCCCAAGTCAAGCACTGGGGACAACCACATATCACAGGCATTGTAAGTACACTTTTCCTAACACACACACACACACACAAACACACACACACATTGAGATCTTTCAATCACTCACCCCGTGATAGAGCTCCTGAGTCATTAATAAACATGAACTCTCTATATTCTCTCAGCTGATGTGATATATCAATAAGCAATAAGCTGTATCTCTACTTTGTGCCATTAAAGTTGATTTGTTCCAGCCTTAATAACAGTTGTTTGATGCTGACTCCAGGCCTCCGGCACCCAGGGGATCCCGCTGGCATCGCTGTGGAGAAACCCTGTACTATTGGGGCGGGTAGAGAGAGTTCTTCTGGACTGGCAGTAATACTCTCTCAGCTCTTGTTGTAAGAAATCCTCTATGAGTCGACCTCACAACCATAAAGGACAATGGGTTCTATAACTGATACAAGTATTTTTAGCCAGATCCTAATTGGTATGTTGAATTTTATGTTCCTTTTGATGGCATAGAAAGCCCTTCTTGCCTTGTCTCTCAGATCGTTCACAGCTTTGTGGAAGTTCTGTCTTGCGGTCTCTCTCTCTCGCTCTCTCTGTCTCTGTTGCTCTGTCTCTCTCTCTCTGTGTCTCTCTCTCTCTGTCTCCCTCTCTCTCTCTCTCTCTCTCTCTCTCTCTCTCTCTCTCTCTCTCTCTCTCTCTCTCTCTCTCTCTCTCTCTCTCTCTCTCTCTCGCTGTCTCTTTCTCTCCTGTCTTTCTGGGCTGACGTCCTGTGGGATTCCCAGGTGTTGGTTGGTTAATTGTTGCTCTGTACACTCTTCACTGAGGTGTAAATTAAGATGTTCTCTCTGGCAGCATGATCTCATCTGAGATCTCTGCTGACTTTGATCTTTTTTTCTTGCTCAAATTATCCACCACCCCTTTTCTCTCTCTCTCTTTTTCTCACTTATTTCTTTCTCTTTTTAAATTTTTCACCTCCCTCCATGTGCAAGCTGAATCTCTCTCTCTCTCTCTCTCTCTCTCTCTCTCTCTCTCTCTCTCTCTCTGTCTCTCTCTCTCTCTCTCTCTCTCTCTCTTGCTGTTTCTCTCTCTCTTGTCTCTCTGGGCTGGCGTCCTGTGGGATTCCCAGATGTTGGTTGTTCTGGATAATGATCTTCTCTCAGCTTCCCAGCTACAACCACATGTAACACTTCCTGGGAACACATGAATACTCCAATTCCCATATTAAATAGTACAGTACATGTAGTATTTGATTTCAGGTCTTGTTTCTGATAGGCAGAAGACAACTGCAGTCAGGAATCTCATCTAGTTCCACAGTGAGTTGAGTTTCTCCTGACATTGGTACAGCACTTGATTTTATTTATTTTCAGGGAAAACACACAACTTCAGCCTGTCCCTGTGGTAAATCTTCTGTCAGTGGGGACAACTGAGAGACATGTACACCCTGTCTGTCTGCCAACCAGCCAGTGAGTTCCTCACGCTGTCTCTCTCTCTCTGAGGTATTCAAACTGCATGGCCTCTCAAATCAAATCAAATCAAATTTTATTGGTCACATGCGCCGAATACAACAGGTGCAGACATTACAGTGAAATGCTTACTTACAGCCCTTAACCAACAGTGCATTTATTTTAAACAAAAAAGTAAGAATAAAACAACAACAAAAAAAGTGTTGAGAAAAAAAGAGCAGAAGTAAAATAAAGTGACAGTAGGGAGGCTATATATACAGTAAAATAAAGTGACAGTAGGGAGGCTATATATACAGGGGGGTACCGTTGCAGAGTCAATGTGCGGGGGCACCGGCTAGTTGAGGTAGTTGAGGTAATATGTACATGTGGGTAGAGTTAAAGTGACTATGCATAAATACTTACTTAACAGAGTAGCAGCAGCGTAAAAAGGATGGGGTGGGGGGGCAGTGCAAATAGTCCGGGTAGCCATGATTAGCTGTTCAGGAGTCTTATGGCTTGGGGGTAGAAGCTGTCTCTCTCTCTCTCTCTCTCTCTCTCTCTCTCTCTCTCTCTCTCTCTCTCTCTCTCTCTCTCTCTCTCTCTCTCTCTCTCTCTCTCTCTCTCTCTCTTTATCTTTCTCTCTCTCTTTATCTTTCTCTCTCTCTCTCTCTCTCTCTCTCTCAAAATTCAGTTCAGTAGACTTTATTAACATGGCAAGTTAAATTACTTATATTGTCAAAGTACACATATAACAACAATAGTGGGACCAACAGCAATAAGGCATCAATAATAATAGTAGTAGTAGTAGTAGTAGTAGTGGAAATGGTATTACCATTAACAGCAACTACAACAACAACATTCATGAGAATAATATTACATGAAAGCAATAGTAGTAGGCCAGTCTCAGATTTTTTTATAGAAACAGATCTTGCCGCTTTCTAGTCAGAAAGAAGCAGATTGTGCAGTCAACCTTTCTACCTGTTCTTGATTATGGTGATACTTTATTTCAAAGTGCAGCTGCCTCTACTCTTAAACCCCTGGATGCCATTTCTCATAGCGCCCTTCGTTTTATCACAGGAGTTGTATTACTCATCACTGCATTCTTTGCTAAAAGGTTGGCTGGACCTTTTTGAAGTCACGTAGATCACATCATTACACTCTTTTTGTTTACAAAGCCCTGCTCCACAAGCTTTAAAATGACCTAACTTCACTATTAAGATTTAACAAGACTAGTTATCAAACCCGTTCACAGGGTTGGTTAACTCAGGAGACTCCTTTGGTGTCTACAGAGTTTGGTAAATCAGCCTTTAACTTCCTTGCACCCTACTGTATGTTTGGAATAATCTCCAAAAGATGTTTCGATTTGATGCTTTGAAGTCCCTAGGGCAATTCAGACAGCCCAAAAATGATTTTTATAATGGAGAATGTGTTTGTTTTAATTGACTTTATTTTTATGTTAATGTATATATTGTGAATATTTATGTTAATCTATTCTTGCCTATTGATGTGTTCATTTTGTATTGTGCAGGGCTCATTTGCAAGAGACTTTAGTTTCAATATGACTTCCCTGTTGAAATAAAGGTAAATAAAAAATGACTGAAATGTCACATGTCATCATGGTATGGAAGACGCAGGTTGTGGCAGGAGGATACATATTTGGCTGCCAAAACATTTATTACCCAATAAATATAAAAAAAAGTTTGTTCATCTTTTATAGTTCCAAATACTTTGTACAGAATGGTAACTTTGGAAAATAAATATTGTCTTAGGTTGTGTATTTTTCACAGTGTAATAGGACATTTAGCTCTGTCTCTAGCTCTCCCTGGGGGCAGAGTGAGTACAGCCTGTCCTCTCTGGGCAGCCAGGTTTGCCTGTGACAACTGGTCTCTATAGCCAGACTGTGCTCACTGAGTCTGTACCTAGTCACTGTTTTCCTCAGTTTTCTATCAGTCACAGTTGTCAGATAGTCTGCCACCGTGTACTGTCTGTTTAGAGCCAAATAGCATTGAAGTTTAATTACCTTTTTTTGTGGTGTCTTTCCAATAGGTTATATATTTTTATTTGTGCTGAGTGCTGTCTTGAGGCTCTAGGGCAGGGGTGTCAAACGTACGGCCCGCGGGCCGGATCAGGCCCGCAAACGGGTTTAATCCGGCCCGCGAGATGATTTAAAAAAAAAAAAAAAAAAAAAAAAAAAACATTTTTTTTTTTTGTAACGTATAAAAATGCGCTGCAATTTTTCAATAAAATAAACTGCTGTTCCAATTGCGTCCACTGGATGGCGCAATAGCAATTGTGTTAAGCAAGCAAACTGTTTATACCGGGGCAGAGCAAGTAGGTCAAGCACGTGCAGCCAATGAGCTACTTTGTTTTGCCCGCGATATTTATTACGGCTTCTACTTTTAACATTATGTGATTTGGCACCCTCATTGCCACAATATGTCTCTGTCAAAAAATAGAAAAGTGGACGCAGAGTGCAGGGTGTTCCAAGAAAAATGGTCATCCTATTTATTCACGGAATTGAATGGGAAAGCTGTATGTTTGGTGTGTTCAGAGCATGTTGCAGTGCTGAAAGAATATAACCTTCGTCGCCACTATGTGAGTCTTCATGCCGACAAATATGACAACTTTCAAGGACAGCGGAGATGAGAGAAGGTGAATGAACTGTTGGCGGGTCTGAAGAAACAGCAGTCTGTGTTTACTCACAGCCGAGACATCAGTGACGCTGCAGTGAAAGCTAGCTACCTCATTGCTAATGAAATCGCAGTGGCTTCAAAACCATTTAGTGAGGGTGAATTTGTAAAAACATGCATGATGAAGGCAGCGGAGATTGTGTGCCCTGAAAAGCGGCAGGCTTTTGCAAATATCAGCCTGACAAGAAACACAGTTGCAGACAGGATTTCCGATCTTTCAGTGGATTTGGACAGCCAGTTGAAGCAAAAAGTAAAGTCATTTATTGCGTTTTCGGTTGCAATTGATGAAAGCACGGACATTACAGATGTTGCACAACTGGCCATTTTCATCCGCGGAGTTGATGACACATTGACCGTCACCGAGGAGTTCGTGGAGTTGGTGCCGATGACAGATACAACGACAGCAGCTGATATTTTTACCGCACTCGTCGGCGCGCTGGACAGGGTCGGAGTGGACTGGTCCCGCGCTGTCAGCCTTTGCTACAGATGGTGCGCCCTCAATGATCGGGAAAAAAGCAGGCGTTGTGACAAAGTTCAGAGAGAAAGTGCAATCTGAAAATGGAGGACGTGATTTTTTGACTTTTCACTGTATTTTGCACCAGGAGGCTTTGTGTTGCAAGTCATTAAAGATGGATAACGTCATGAAGGTGGTCATCCAAACTGTTAATTTCATCCGATCCAGAAGCCTGAATCACCGTCAGTTTGACAGCCTTCTCAGAGAGAAAGACCACATCTATGGCCTGCCATACCACACTGAGGTAAGATGGTTAAGCCGAGGTGCTGTGCTGAGGCGTTTCTTTGATTTACGAGAAGAAATTGAACAGTTCATGGAAGAAAAGGGCAAACCAGTGTTAGAATTTCATTCCGCAGAATGGATGCAGGACCTTGCATTTATGGTGGATGTTACAGAGCACCTGAATAACTTGAACAAACAGCTGCAAGGGCGCAACAAAGTTGTCACGCAGTATTATGACAGCATACGTTCTTTCAAGTTGAAGCTGTCATTGTGGGAGACGCAACTTGCCGGTGGTGATGCAGCTCACTTCCCCTGTCTGAAAAATGTGTGCGCGACCCAACATGTGGCAGACATGAAGCGGTTCAAAGATAAAATAACGGGACTGTTACGGGAGTTTGAGCAACACTTTCAGATTTATGTTTATGTTTTTATGTTGATGTGCTATTGTTTTTAATTGATTTTATTTGTATATTTAACCTATTCTTGACTCTGTGGTTCTTGCACTTGTTTGGGGAACAGGATTTCATTATTTTTATCTACATTTCTGCCTGAGAAATGACACCCTGATATAGTTCTGTGATCTGTGATATACTTCTGTGAATCACTGAGGCATTGTGTGTTTGTGTGTTCTTTGTCCTCAGAACTTTCAAATAACTTGAGGTGTTTTATGATTAATAGTGATGTTGTGCTTTTGGACACTGTCCTCAGGCTCCAGCTTTATGTTTATATGTTTTTATGTTGATGTGCTATTGTTTTTAATTGTTTTTATTTTATTTGTATATTTAACCTATTCTTGACTCTGTGGTTCTTGCACTTGTTTGGGGAACAGGATTTCATTATTTTTATCTACATTTCTGCCTGAGAAATGACACCCTGATATAGTTCTGTGATCTGTGAAACAGTTCTGTTAATCACTGAGGCATTGTGTGTTTGTGTGTTCTTTTTCTTTAGAATGTTCAAATAAACTTGACGTGTTTTATGATTAATAGTGATGTTGTGCTTGTACTATTTTGGACACACTGTCCTCAGGCTCCAGCTTTATGTTGTATGTTGATCGTATTAAAACAAAGAAAACAATCTGAAGTTGTTGTTTTTAAGTTATATATACCATGATTTTTCCGGTCCGGCCCACTTGGGAATAGATTTTCCTCCATGTGGCCCCTGAGCTAAAATGAGTTTGACACCCCTGCTCTAGGGGGTTGGTTTGGGTTAGTGAACTGAGCCTCAGAACCAGCTGGCTGAGGGGACTCTTCCCTTGTTTCATCTCTTGACATTGTATGTAGTTATGTATGTAATTGATTGATGTACTGTAGTTCTGTCCTTGAGCTGTTCATGTCTATTAATGTTCTGTATTATGTCATGTTTCATGTTTTGTGTGGACCCCAGGAAGAGTAGCTGCTGCTTACGCACAGCTAATGGGGATCCTAATAAAATACCGAAATACCTAAATTGTAGGGTTGTGTGATTAAAGGTTTTGGGGTTGATTCTTTTTAGATGGTTGTAAAATTTGGAGTTTTTCTGTGCACTTGAAATACACTCTTGCAAAACTCTGCATGCAGTATTTCGATTGGATGTTTGTCCCATTTGGTCAATTCATTATTAGAGAGTGGACTCCATACTTCGCTGCCATATAGAGCAATTGGTTCTAATTATAACTGATTGGAAAAATCTGAGGCAGATCCTAATTGGAATTTCGATTTTAATGTTCCTTTTAATGGTATAGAATGCTCTTCTTGCTTTGTCTTTCAGCTCATTCACAGTCATGCGAAAGCTACCTGTGTTGCTGATATTTAGTCCTAGATACTTGTAGTTTTTGGTGTGTTCTAATAGAACTGTGTCCAAATATAATTTCTATTTGTGATCCTGATTTCCGGACCTCTGTTGGAATATCATCATATTATTTATTTTAGATTAACTGTCAGAACCCAGGTCTGACAGAACCTGTTCAGATGATCAAGTTGCTGCTGAAACCCCTCCTTAGTGGGAGGCAGCAGCACCAGGTAATTTTCGCACAGCAGACACTTGATTTCAGTGTTGTGTACGGGGATACCAGGTGCTGCAGATTCTTCTGATGTTTTTGCCAATTCATTAATGTAGATGTTAAAAAGTGTTGGTGTCACGAACGTTGAGGGACGGGTCGGACCAAGGTGCAGCGTGAAAAGCTTACATGTTTATTACCTCAATAAACATACAAGAAACAACGTAATGTGAAGTCCAAAGGGCTATACACATACAAGCCTAACAGGAACAAGATCCCACAGTAGGCAATGGGCTACCTAAGTATGATCCCCAATCAGAGACAATGAGTGACAGCTGCCTCTGATTGGGAATCATACCCGGCCAGACATAGAAATAGAATAACTAGAACCTAAACATAGAATATATAACAGATTTCCACACCCTGACTCAACAAACAAGAGTTCTATAGGTCAGGGCGTGACAGTACCCCCCCCCCCCCCAAAGGTGCGGATTCCGGCCGCACAAACCTGACATGACAGGGGAGGGTCCGGGTGGGCTTCCCGCTTCGGTGGCGGCTCCGGCTCCGGGCGTGACGTCTTCTCCTTTGCTGCCTCCGCGTTGTACCCCTGGACCGGTCTGGACCTCAACGCGGAGCTTCCCCTCTCAGTCCTCCCACGATGCACCGATCCCTGTCTGGACCCTGGTGTGGGAGACCCCGAACCTGGAGAGGGGCTGATGTCTGGACCCGGAGCAGAGCCGCTGACCAGAGCTGAACTGGATCCCGGTGGAGCGGACTGCTCTGGCTCCGGAATGGAGCCGCTGACCGGAGCTGGACTAGGCACCGGTGGAGCGGACTCCTCTGTCTCCGGAATGGAGCAGCTGACCGGAACTGGATTGGGCACCGGTGGAGCGGACTGCTCTGGCTCTGGAGTGGAGCAAACGACCGGAGCTGGATCAGGCACCGGTGGAGCGGATTGCTCTGGCTCCGGAGTGGAGCCGCTGACCAGAGCTGGACCAGGCACCGGTGGAACGGGCCGGGCCGGACTGGGGACACGCACTACTGGTCTGGTGATAGGAGCAGGAACGGGCTGGGCCGGACTGGAGACACGCACCACAGGTCTGGTGCGAGGAGCAGGAACGGGCCGGGCCGGACTGGGGACACGCACCACTGGTCTGGTGCGAGGAGCAGGCATGGGCCGTACCGGACTGGGAACACGCACCACTGGCTTGGTGCGAGGAGCAGGCACAGGCCGTGCCGGACTGGGAACACGCACTACTGGCCTGGTGCGGGGAGCAGGTACGGGGCGTACCGGGCTGGCGACACGCACCACTGGTTTGGTGCGAGGAGCAGGTACGGGCCGTGCCGGACTGGGAACACGCACCACTGGCCTGGTGCAGGGAGCAGGTACGGGGCGTAACGGACTGGGAACACGCACCACTGGCTTGGTGCGAGAAGCAGGCACGAGGCGTACCGGACTGGGAACTGGCGCTGGAGGTCTACGACTGTACCAGCCCTTTACTCTCCGCGCCCAATCCTCCTCCAGTGAGGACTCCTCTGGGAGCCCCCACGAGTTAGGGAACAGAAACTCATCGTCGTCGTCATCCTCCGACTCCTCAGTGTAAAATTGTTCCCATTCCTTTTCCCATGGTCGTAGGGACTCCAACTGGAACCCCACCGGGTGCAGTGGTCGGGGCTCTTCTCTCTCGATCCCCGACCACCCCTTTAGCCCCCCTCAAAAAATTATCTTGGGGCTGTTTCTCGGGCTTCCTCCTCGACCGGCGCCGTCGGTGTCGCCGTTGCTCCTCTCCTACCCGGGCTTCCTCTGTCTGTTCCCAAGGACGGCGATCCATCCCAGCCTGGATCTCTTCCCTTGTCCAAGATCCCTTACCATCCAGGATCTCCTCCCATGTCTAGGATGTCTGCTCCTGGCCACGCTGCTTGGTCCTCGTTTGGTGGGATCTTCTGTCACGAACGTTGAGGGACGGGTCGGACCAAGTTGCAGCGTGAAAAGCGTACATGTTTATTACCTCAATAAACATACAACAAAACAAGAAACAACCTAATGTGACGTCCAAAGGGCTACACATACAAGCCTAACAGGAACAAGATCCCACAATACACAGTAGGCAATGGTACCTGAGTATGATCCTCAATCAGAGACAATGAGCGACAGCTGCCTCTGATTGGGAATCATACCCAGCCAGACATAGAAATAGAATAACTAGAACCTAAACATAGAATATATAACATAGATTTCCACACCCTGACTCAACAAACAAGAGTTCAATAGGTCAGGGCGTGACAGTTGGACTTATTGAGCAGCCCTGTTTCACTCCACGTCCCTGAGAGAAGACGTTTATTTGCTTGTTGCCAATTTTAACGGCACATTTATTTTTAGTGTACATTGATTTAATAACATCATATGTTTTCCCTCCAATACCACTTTCTATTAGTTTATAAAAAATACATGTGAGCCAAAATGAATCAAATGTTTTCTTGAAGTCTACAAAACATGAGTAGATTTATTTTTATTTTTGTGGGTATTTACTTGTTTGTCAATTAGTGTGTTGAGGGTATAAATGTGGTCTGTTGTGCGGTAATTCCAATCTGGCGTCTGCCCAGGACGTTGTGTTCAACAAGGAAATGAAGTAGTCAGCTATTTATGATACTGCAGAGAATTTTCCCCAAGTTGCTGTTAACGCAAATTCCTCTGTAATTATTTAGGTCAAATTTGACAAATTTTTTAGAGATTGGTGTGATCAGTCCTTGGTTACAAATATCGGGGAAAATACCTGCAGTGAGGATAATGTTGAAGAGTTTGAGTATAGCTAATTTGATTTTGTCGTCTGTATATTATATCAGCACCACAGGCCTTTATGGGTTGTAGACTGCATAGTTTTTCCAATAATTATTGTTTTGTAATTGGGGAATCCACAGGATTCTGATAGTCTTTGACCTCTGATTCAAGGATTTTTAATTTGTCTTGTATATATTTTTGTTCTGGGCTCTTTGTTATATTGTTGTAGAGGTTTGCAAAGTGATTTCTCATTTCACCATTTTGGATAGCCAATTTATCATGATGTGGTTTGTTTAATTTATTATAATTCTCCCAGAAGTGGTTTGAGTCTATGGATACCTCAGTTACATCCAGCTGATTTTTTATGTGTTATTACTTTTTTGTTCTTAGGGTGTGTTTGTATTGCTTCGGTATTTCCCCATAATGAAGGCATATATTTTTGTTGTCTGGATCTCTGTGTTTTTTATTTGATATTTTTCTCAATGACTTCATTAGATTTTTGCAATCATTATCAAACTATTTTTCATTATCTATTCTTTTTGGTTTGCTCTTATGTTTCTTTAGATTAGCCAAGGAGGCTAATTTGTCAAAAATAAAGTTTATGCTCCAAACTGCCAAATTTACACCTTCATTGCTGCATGAGAATGTTAAGGCTAAAACGTTGTCCAGGAGGCATTGTATTTTTTGGCTACTAATTGCTTTTTGGTAGATTTCTGTACTGTTTCTCTCCGCATGGAGGACTTTTTTTGTCCACTCATATGGGAGTAATAAAGGCCCAGTGCACGAATTTGGTGGGAATGTACAGTACCAGTCAAAACTTTGGACACACCTACTCATTACAAGGTTTTTCTTTATTTTTACTATTTTGTACATTGTAGAATAATAGTGAAGACATCAAAACTAGGAAATAATACATATGGAATCATGTAGTAACTAAAAAAGTGTTTTAAACAAATCAAAATATATTTTATATTTGAGATTCTTCAAAGTAGCCACCCTTTGCCTTGACGACAGCTTTGCACACTCTTGGCATTCTCTCAACCAGCTTCACCTGGAATGCTTTTCCAACAGTCTTGAAGGAGTTCCCATATATGCTAAGCACTTGTTGGCTGCTTTTCCTTCACTCTGCGGTCCAACTTATCCCAAACCATCTCAATTGGGTTGAGGTCGGGTGATTGTGGAGGCCAGGTCATCTGATGCAGCACGCCATCACTCTCCTTCTTGGTCAAATAGCCCTTACACAGCCTGGAGGTGTGTTTTGGGTCTTTGTCCTGTTGAAAAACAAATGATAGTCCCACTAAGCCCAAACCAGATGGGATGGCGTATCGCTGCAGAATGCTGTGGTAGCCATGCTGGGTAAGTGTGCCTTGAATTCTAAATAAATCACAGACAGTGTCACCAGCAAAGCACCCCCACACCATCACACCTCCTCCTCCATGCTTCACGGTGGGAACCACACATGTGGTCCTCTGTAGCTCAATTGGTAGAGCATGGCACCTGTAACGCCAGGGTAGTGGGTTCGATCCCCGGCACCTCCCATACGTAAAAATGTATGCGCACATGACTGTAAGTCGCTTTGGATAAAAGCGTCTGCTAAATGGCATCTTATTATTATTGTTATTATGTGGAGATCATCCGTTCACCTGCTCTGCGTCTCACAAAGAAATGACGATTGGAACCAAAAATCTCAAATTTGGACTCATCAGACCAAAAGACAGAATTTCCACCAGTCTAATGTCCATTGCTTGTGTTTCTTGGCCCAAGCAAGTCTCTTCTTCTTATTGGTGTCCTTTAGTGGTGGTTTCTTTGCAGCAATTCGACCATGAAGGCCTGATCCACGCAGTCTCCTCTGAACAGTTGATGTTGAGATGTGTCTGTTACTTGAACTCTGTGAAGCATTTATTTCGGCTGCAATCTGAGGTGCAGTTAACTCTAATGAACATATCCTCTGCATCAGAGGTAACTCTGGGTCTTCCTTTCCTGTGGCGGTCCTCATGAGAGCCAGTTTCATCATAGCACTTGATGGTTTTTGGTACTGCACTTGAAGAAACTTTTAAAGTTCTTGTAATTTTCCGGATTGACTGACCTTCATGTCTTAAAGTAATGATGGACTGTCATTTCTCTTTGCTTATTTGTGTTGTTCTTGCCATAATATGGACTTGGTATTTTACCAAATAGGGCTATCTTCTGTATACCACCCCTACCTTGTCACAACACAACTGATTGGCTCAAACGCATTAAAAAGGAAAGAAATTCCACAAATTAACTTTTAACAAGGCACACCTGTTAATTGAAATCCATTCCAGGTGACTACCTCATGAAGCTGGTTGAGAGAATGCCAAGAGTGTGCAAAGCTGTCATCAAGGCAAAGGGTGGCTACTTTGAAGAATCGCAAATATAAAATATATTTTGATTTGTTTAACACTTTTTTTGGTTACTACATGATTCCATATGTGTTATTTCATAGTTTTGATGTATTCACTATTATTCTATAATGAGTAGGTGTGTCCAAACCTTTGACTGGTACTGTATATATATATATATATATTTATCAGGGGGTGCTGCAGTACCCTCAGCACCCCTACTTCCCGCGGCTATGGCCCTTGTTGTTACCTAGGGCAACATAACAGTGACATAAAGCAGTGACTGTAGCTGGGAAATGCTAAGTGTCCCACTCAGCAGAGTAAGCCCTGAGACATCGGAGTTATCTGACCCTCCGGTTATGGGACTGGCTCATCATTACACACACACACACACACACTCACTTATTTTCTCCTAATTTCTGTGTTTGTACATGTACTTTTGTACAGTATGTGTGGAAACCAACATGATGGTGGATTCCCCTCTGTCAGGCAGCGGCTGTCCCCTCAGACAGACACTGAGGTTGAATTTCAGTCATAATTGAATTCATTATGGGGACGCCACACCAAATCACCTGTTATTGCAGAGCCAAACAAGGTCCCTAATTACAAATGAGCTGGAAAACATTCCATTGCCTTGTCCTGGGGGACAATCATCAGCCCCATATATCTGCTATAACTGCATATGAATATATAGTAATTACTCCCACTGTTTTCACTAGGCTGTGGGCACTCGCTCTCTCTCACAAAATGTTCTCTCAGCTCCATGGCAGAATATGTAGAATTGCAGGAATGTAGCTTTAAATCAGCAACGATTTATTTCAGCTACATGCAGACATTTGTGGAATTGCAGGAAATTGGCTTAAAAATGCAAAAATTTCGCTACACCACCAAGACGGCGGCCTCTAAAATATTCTCTAAAATGTTGCTGCGCTGACGGGCTGACCACATGCATTGCCATGCCCCTTTCCACGCCCCTGCCACGCCCCCAGCTAAGCTCAATTTCGTGATATCCAATTGGTAGTTACAGTCTTGTCCTATCGCTGCAACTCCCGTCAAGCCGCACTGCTTCTTGATACACTGCTTGCTTAACCCAGTAGCCAGCCGCACCAATGACAAATCAAATCAAATCAAATGTTATTGGTCACATGCGCCGAATACAACAGGTGCAGACATCACAGTGAAATGCTTACTTACAGCCCTTAACCAACAGTGCATTTATTTTTAACAAAAAAAGTAAAAATAAAACAACAACAAAAAAAGTGTTGAGAAAAAAAGAGCAGAAGTAAAATAAAATAACAGTAGGGAGGCTATATATACAGGGGGGTACCGTTGCAGAGTCAATGTGCGGGGGCACCGGCTAGTTGAGGTAGTTGAGGTAATATGTACATGTGGGTAGAGTTAAAGTGACTATGCATAAATAATTAACAGAGTAGCAGCAGCGTAAAAAGGATGGGGTGGGGGGGCAGTGCAAATAGTCCGGGTAGCCATGATTAGCTGTTCAGGAGTCTTATGGCTTGGGGGTAGAAGCTGTTGAGAAGTCTTTTGGACCTAGACTTGGCACTCCGGTACCGCTTGCCGTGCGGTAGCAGAGAGAACAGTCTATGACTAGGGTGGCTGGAGTCTTTGACAATTTTGAGGGCCTTCCTCTGACACCGCCTGGTATAGAGGTCCTGGATGGCAGGAAGCTTGGCCCCAATGATGTACTGGGACATACGCACTACCCTCTGTAGTGCCTTGCGGTCGGAGGCCAAGCAGTTGCCATACCAGGCGGTGATGCAACCAGTCAGGATGCTCTCGATGGTGCAGCTTTAGAATTTTTTGAGGATCTGAGGACCCATGCCAAATCTTTTCAGTCTCCTGAGGGGGAATAGGCTTTGTCGTGCCCTCTTCACGACTGTCTTGGTGTGTTTGGACCATGATAGTTCGTTGGTGATGTGGACACCAAGGAACTTGAAGCTCTCAACCTGTTCCACTACAGCCCCGTCGATGAGAATGGGGGCGTGCTCAGTCCTCTTTTTTTTCCTGTAGTCCACAATCATCTCCTTTGTCTTGGTCACGTTGAGGGAGAGGTTGTTGTCCTGGCACCACACGGCCAGGTCTCTGACCTCCTCCCTATAGGCTGTCTCATCGTTGTCGGTGATCAGGCCTACCACTGTTGTGTCGTCGGCAAATTTAATGATGGTGTTGGAGTCGTGCCTGGCCATGCAGTCATGGGTGAACAGAGAGTACAGGAGGGGACTGAGCACGCACCCCTGAGGGGCCCCCGTGTTGAGGATCAGTGTGGCAGATGTGTTGTTACCTACCCTTACCACCTGGGGGCGGCCCATCAGGAAGTCCAGGATCCAGTTGCAGAGGGAGGTGTTTAGTCCCAGGATCCTTAGCTTAGTGATGAGCTTAGAGGGCACTATGGTGTTGAATGCTGAGCTGTAGTCAATGAATAGCATTCTCACGTAGGTGTTCCTCTTGTCCAGGTGGGAAAGGGCAGTGTGGAGTGCAATAGAGATTGCATCATCTGTGGATCTGTTGGGGCGGTATGCAAATTGGAGTGGGTCTAGGGTTTCTGGGATAATGCTGTTGATGTGAGCCATGACCAGCCTTTCAAAGCACTTCATGGCTACAGACGTCAGTGCTACGGGTCGGTAGTCATTTAGGCAGGTTATCTTAGAGTCCTTGGGCACGGGGACTATGGTGGTCTGCTTGAAACATGTTGGTATTACAGACTCAGTCAGGGACATGTTGAAAATGTCAGTGAAGACACTTGCCAGTTGGTCAGCACATGCTCGGAGTGCACGTCCTGGTAATCCGTCTGGCCCTGCGGCCTTGTGAATGTTGACCTGCTTAAAAGTCTTACTCACATCGGCTACGGAGAGCGTGATCACATAGTCATCCGGAACAGCTGGTGCTCTCATGCATGCTTCAGTGTTGCTTGCCTTGAAGCGAGCATAGAAGTGGTTTAGCTCGTCTGGTAGGCTTGTGTCACTGGGCAGCTCATGGCTGTGCTTCCCTTTGTAGTCTGTAATAGTTTTCAAGCCCTGCCACATCCGACGAGCGTCAGAGCCAGTGTAGTACGATTCAATCTTAGTCCTGTATTGACTCTTTGCCTGTTTGATGGTTCGTCGGAGGGCATAGCGGGATTTCTTATAAGCGTCCGGGTTAGAGTCCCGTTCCTTGAAAGCGGCAGCTCTACCCTTTAGCTCAGTGCGGATGTTTCCTGTAATCCATGGCTTCTGGTTGGGGTATGTACGTACGGTCACTGTGGGGACGACATCATCGATGCAGTTATTGATGAAGCCAGTGACTGATGTGGTGTACTCCTCAATGCTGTCTGAAGAATCCCGGAACATGTTCCAGTCTGTGCTAGCAAAACTGTCCTGTAGCTTAGCATCTGCGTCATCTGACCACTTTTTTATTAACCGAGTCACTGGTGCTTCCTGCTTTAGTTTTTGCTTATAAGCAGGAATCAGGAGGATAGAGTTATGGTCAGATTTGCCAAATGGAGGGCGAGGGAGAGCTTTGTATGCGTCTCTGTGTGTGGAGTAAAGGTTTTTTTTCCTCTGGTTGCACATTTAACATGCTGGTAGAAATTAGGTAGAACGGATTTAAGTTTCCCTGCATTAAAGTCTCCGGCCACTAGGAGCGCTGCATCTGGATGAGCATTTTCCTGTTGATTTATGGCCTTGTACAACTCATTCAGTGCAATATTAATGCCAGCATTGGTTTGTGGTGGTAAATAGACAGCTATGAAAAATATAGATGAAAACTATCTTGGTAAATAGTGTGGTCTACAGCTTATCATAAGATACTCTACCTCAGGCGAGCAAAACCTCGAGACTTCCTTAGTATTTGATTTTGTGCACCAGCTGTTGTTTACAAATATACACAGACCGCCACCCCTTGTCTTACCGGAGTCAGCCGTTCTATCCTGCCGATGTAGCGTATAGCCCGCTAGCTGTATGTTATCCATGTCGTCGTTCAGCCACGACTCGGTGAAACATAAGATATTACAGTTTTTAATGTCCCGTTGGTAGGATAACCGTAATCTTAAATCATCCAATTTATTTTCAAATGATTGAACGTTGACTAATAGGATTGATGGAAGAGGCA
This sequence comes from Coregonus lavaretus, assembly GCF_964263955.1. Lineage (NCBI taxonomy): Eukaryota > Metazoa > Chordata > Actinopteri > Salmoniformes > Salmonidae > Coregonus > Coregonus lavaretus. The sequence continues at coordinate 51,917,689 of NC_139989.1, forward strand.
GTTTACTCGCTCGCCGTCGGATCCTTACAAGGCACCCCGATCTACGTCCACGATATCTCCGTCTCTTCCTCACGCGAATGACGGGGATTTGGGCCTTGTCGGGTGTCTGTATGATATCCTTCGTGGCCGCCTCGTTGAAGAAAAAATCTTCGTCCAATACGAGGTGAGTAATCGCTGTCCTGATATCCAGAAGCTCTTTTTGGTTATAAGAGACGATGGCAGAAACATTATGTACAAAATAAATTACAAATAATGCGGAAAAACACACATAATAGTACAATTGGTTAGAGGGCTGTAAAACGGCAGCCATCTTCTCCGGCGCTGTCAGAGGAATCACCGTACAGCTGGGGACTGAAGTCAGCGTGCATGCGCCTGGCCGCCACAAGGAGTCGCTAGAGAGCAATGGGACAAGGACATCCCAGCCGGCCAAACCCACCCCTAACCCAGACGACGCTGGGCCAATTGTGCGCGGCCTCATGGGTCTCCCGGTTGCGGCCGGCTGCAACACAGCCCGGGATCGAACCCAGATCTGTAGGGATGCCTCTAGCACTGTGATGCATTGCCTTAGACAGCCGTGCCAGTCGGAAGGCCCTAAGCTCTTTTTTAACCAGGATAAACTCTGTCTTTATATAGAAACAACCTACAGTATCCATCAGGACATCTTCAAATCCCACTGTCAATTATCTTCTTTGGAGAGGATTGTGGAATTATGCAAAAAGGAGGAAGTGCTTTAAGAAGCAAACCATGTGTGTGAATTGTTCTATGGACTGACTTATAGTATAAGAAATGCATTTTCTTTCTCTTGAAAATAAGATATGTTTCTCTCTTCTTACAACCATGAACCAAGGCATAGAGCTGTACCTCAGAGAAAGGGAGAGAGAACGAGGGAAAGGGAGCAGAGAAAATCCAATCACTTTAAGAAAGCCCCAATAAATGCAAAAGACATTACAGGGAAGGTTGAGAATCAGCTAGCATTACTAACACTTCAATGGAGCAGGAGAAGAAGTGGATAGAGATGAGAGCTGTACATGGGGCACAGTATATAAAGTGCCTTCAGAAAGTGTTCACATCCCTTGACCTTTTCAACATTTTGTTGCGATCCAGCCTGAATTTAAAATTGATTAAATGTATGTTTTTTTTGTCATTGGCTTACACACAATACCCCATAATGTCAAAGTGGACTTATGTTTTTCAAATTTTTTACAAATTCATTAAAAATGAAAAGCTGAAATGTCAATAAGTATTCAACCCCTTTGTTATGGCAAGCCTAAATAATTTCATGAGTAAAAATATGCTTAACAAGTCACATAATAAGTTGCATGGACTCTGTGTGCAATAATAGTGTTTAACATTATTTTTGAATGACTACCTCATCTCTGTACCCCACACACACAATTATCTGTAATGTCCCTCAGTCAAGCAGTGAATTTCAAACAGATTCAACCACAAAGACCAGGGAGATTTTCCAATGTCTCGCAAAGAAGGGCACCTATTGGTAGATGGGTAACAAAAAAAAGAGCAGACATTGAATATCCCTTTGAGCATGGTGAAGTTATTAATTACACTTTGGATGATGTATCAATACTCTCAGTCACTACAAAGATACAGGCATCCTTCCCAACTCATTTGCTGGAGAGGAAGGAAACCGCTCAGGGATTTCACCATGAGGCCAATGGTGACTTTAAAACATTTACAGAGTTTAATGGCTGTGAAAGGAGAAAACTGAGGATGGATTAACAACATAATAACCCAATTTACAGAGTGAAAAGAAGGAAGCCTGCACAGAATACAAATTTTCCAAAACATGCATCCTGTTTGCAATAAAGCACTAAAGTAAAATTGCAAAAAATGTGGCAAAGAAATTAACTTTATATCCTAAATACAAAGCGTTATGTTTGGGGCAAATCCAACACAACACATCACTGAGTACCACTCTTCATATTTTCAAGCATAGTGGTGGCTGCATCATGTTATGGGTATGCTTGTCATTGGCAATGACTAGAGAGTTTTTTATGATAAAAAGAAACAGAATAAAGCTAAGCACAGGCAAAATCCTAGAAGAAAACCTGGTTCAGTTTTCTTTCCAACACACTGGGAGACAAATTCATCTTTCAGCAGGACAATAACGTAAAACACAAGGCCAAATATACGCTGGAGTTGCTTACCAAGATGACATTGAATGTTCCTGTCTAGTTACAGTTTTGACTTAAATCGGCTTGAAAGTCTATGGCAGGACTTGAAAATGGCTGTCTAGCAACAATAATGTGCAAATATGTGCAACAATTGTACAATCCAGGTATGCAAAGGTCTTAGAGACTTACCCAGAAAGACTCATAGCTGTAATGCTTGAATACTTATTTAATCAAGATATATTAGTGTTTTATTTTTCATAATTGTTTTACAAATGTTAGACTTTTTCTTCCACTTTGACATTACAGAGTATTTTGTGTAGATCGTTGACAAAAAAATGACAATTAAATCCATTTGAATCACACTTTATAACACAACACATTGTGGAAAAAGTAAAGTGGTGTGAATACTTTCTGAAGGCACTGTAAGGGCTGTGTAATAACATGGAATGACATGAAGAAGGATGAGAAGTCCGTTTGTAGTACAAAGAGAGATGAGGATTGAGCCAGAGAGAGAGTGGAGAAAGAGAATGAGGAAAGAGAGATGGATGGATGGAGTGAAAGAGAGGAAATCAATGGGGTTGGGTGTTTGAATGGTCTTTATCTTTAATATTCTGTTTTGTCGATGTCAGCGCTTTTTAAAGTAGTATGGCTTTGGGTGAAGTCATTGTGTATTCTAAGATCATATTTTTGTCTGTGTAGGGTGGTAGAGAGAAGAGGGAGAGAGGGAAGGAAGGAGGAAGGAGGGAGGAGAGGGAGAGTTTTGTGATAGGGAAGAAACACACAGACAGACAAGAGGAGGGTCTGCAGGGTGAAGTTGCTAAGCAACCCACTTTTCCCCCTGCATGTAGAAAGAGAGGCGTGTTTAACTGGCATTGCAGAGAGAGTGTCAGAAATGGAGAGAAAAACCATTGAGAGTGTGAGGAGAGAGATAGACAGAGAGCAAAGGAAAGGAACATGATGAGAGCAGGATAGATTCAGTTCTGAGAAATCTGTTTTAGGCGTGGGGGAGAATGCATACGTGTGTGTTTCTGCGCACGTTTGTGTGTGCGCACATGTATGTGTGTGTGGGTGCGTGTGTGTGTGTGGTTGTGTGTGTGTGTGTGTGTGTGTGTGTGATCATTCCTATAGTCTGGTGTGTTTTACAGAGGCTGCCCTAAAGCCAAGCAGCTCTACCACCACTGTACAGTACACAGACATCTACAGAAATCAGCCTCAATAGGACAGTCCTGTACTATTTATAACTGACCTAGCTAACACCAGAAATGCACACTGTCCAAAGAATATCATGGTATTTTTTACCTGCAACAATAGGCCTATTTCTTTATTCATTCTCTCTTTCTTTTGCTCTCGCCTTCCACCTCTCTCTGTCTTAATTCTCCTTCCTCTCCTCTCTCGTTCCCCCTCTTTTTCTCCTCCTCCATTCAGCAGCTGCAGGTCTATGGCAGGCAGCTCTAATGTTTCTCTGGGTGTCTTGTTGTTCCCTGTTTGGCCCCATTGTGAACCAGGCAGACAGACAGACAGGAAGCTTTGAATCATGCTCTGGCGGCACTCATTCTCGCTCCCATTAGGCACTGTGCAGCAGAGCAGTGTGCTAAACAACATCAGCTGGCACTGCACTCGCCCGCTGTATGCCTGTCTGCTGAATCTAATCTCTCTCTCTCTCTCTCTCTCTCTCTCTCTCTCTCTCTCTCTCTCTCTCTCTCTCTCTCTCTCTCTCTCTCTCTCTTATAGACCGTCTTAAATCCCTGGGCTCTCTTACGTCTCTCCAAACCTCTTGCCTTCTCCATGTCCTCCTCCTCCTCTTTTACCTCAGTAATATGTGAGGTTAAGATACTCCATGCTGGTGTATAGCCTAGTCTCCAGCTGTGCACCACTCATGTCAAAGGTAGTTCAGCATGCCCTGCCATAGGTTGAACATCTCAGCTAGCAGCCTACGTGGGGATTGGAAATGAGGCTACCGTATGTTCTGAGTGGTATGTTGGGCACACAGAACCTGTGAGATGTAGCTACTGTTAGCTGGTTGCAAATCGTTGCATGCATATTGACCTAAAAACGATTGTCTTATTCATGGTGACCTACAACGGTACAGTCCTGCTGGGAGGAGCTCTTCTGTGTTTAATCATAGTCAGTATCAGAAAGTGGAGATTTTAGTGACTTCCCCAAGGTGCAATGTGTCATGGACATAGAGTCCTATTTCCAGCCATGCCTAGCATTTGGAAGTGGTTGGCTGTAAGGGGAAATTAGTCACAGGAGACAGAGTCTGTGTTTCTCTGTTTCACTGTAAATAGTTTTTACTCTAGCTCACATAGATATTTTACCTGTCTAATGAAAAACTGCTTCCCTCATAAAACCATCCAGCTCAGTAAAGTGTGTCTATGCTATATTCAGTGTGTAGTTGTCTTTAGTGCTGTAGCTATTGTATGTAAATGTGTGAGTAGAACATGTGCTCCTACTCGGTGTAAATCCCCTTGTTGACCGTTGTTCATGTACAGTTGAAGTCGGAAGTTTACATACACTTAGGTTGGAGACATTAAAATTCATTTTTTCAACCACTCCACACATTTCTTGTTAACAAACTATAGTTTTGGCAAGTCAGTAAGTACATCTACTTTGTGCATGACACAAGTAATTTTTCCAACAATTGTTTACAGACAGATTATTTCACCTGTAATTCACTGTATCACAATTCCAGTGGGTCAGAAGTTTACATACACTAAGTTGACTGTGCCTTTAAACAGCTTGGAAAATTCCAGAAAATGGTGTCATGGCTTTAGAAGCTTCTGATAGGCTAATTGACATCATTTGAGTCAATTGGTGTACCTGTGGATGTATTTCAAGGCCTACCTTCAAACTCAGTGCCTCTTTGCTTGACATCATGGAAAAATCAAAAGAAATCAGCCAAGACCTCAGAAAAAAATGTGTAGACCTCCACAACTCTGGTTCATCCTTGGGAGCAATTTCCAAACGCCTGAAGGTACCACGTTCATCTGTACAAACAATAGTATGCAAGTATAAATACCATGGGACCACGCAGCCGTCATATCGCTCAGGAAGGAGACGCGTTCTGTCTCCTAGAGATTAACGTACTTTGGTGTAAAAAGTGCAAATCAATCCCAGAACAACAGCAAAGGACCTTGTGTGGTCCTCTGTAGCTCAATTGGTAGAGCATGGCGCTTGTAACGCCAGGGTAGTGGGTTCGATCCCCGGGACCACCCATACGTAAAAATGTCTGCACACATGACTGTAAGTCGCTTTGGATAAAAGCGTCTGCTAAATGGCATATTATTATTATTATTATTAAGATGCTGGAGGAAACAGGTACAAAAGTATCTATATCCACAGTAAAACGAGTCCTATGTCGACATAACCTGAAAGGTCGCTCAGCAAGGAAGAAGCCACTGCTCCAAAACCGCCATAAAAAAGCCAGACACGGTTTGTAACTGCACATGGGGACAAAGATCGTACTTTTTTGAGAAATGTCCTCTGGTCTGATGAAACAAAAATATAACTATTTGGCCATAATGACCATTGTTATGTTTGGAGGAGAAAGGGGGTGGCTTGCAAGCCGAAGAACACCATCCCAACCGTGAAGCATGGGGGTGGCAGCATCATACTGTGGGGGTGCTTTGCTGCCAGAGGGACTGGTGAACTTCACAAAATAGATGGCATCATGAGGAAGGAAAATTATGTGGATATTTTGAAGCAACATCTCAAGACATCAGTCAGGAAGTTAAAGCTTGGTCGCAAATGGGTCTTGCAAATTGACAATTACCCCAAGGATACTTCCAAAGTTGTGGCAAAATGGCTTAAGGACAACAAAGTCAAGGTATTGGAGTGGCCATCACAAAGCCCTGACCTCAATCCTATAGAACATTTGTGGGCAGAACTGAAAAAGTGTGTACGAGCAAGGAGGCCTACAACCCTGACTCAGTTACACCAGCTCTGTCAGGAGGAATGGGCCAAAATTCACCCAACTTATTGTGGGAAGCTTGTGGAAGGCTACCCGAAACATTTTTTTTAAAGGCAATGCTACCAAATAACTGAGTTTAAATGTATTTGGCTAAGGTGTTTGTAAACTTCCGACTTCAACTGTATGTCAGCTTGTACCCTATAGCAGATGAAAGGCTCTGTACTGGAAGGTTGTGAGAGGTTAGTGACAGTGGGAACATTGTCAGGGTCAGCTCAGGGGGGAGCCAGGAGGCAATGATATGCCATGTCTGTTACATTATTATCAGGCCTTATGGTTGGCAGCAGAGGAGAGCAGACACTGCTGTCTGTGTGGAGCTTGTCATGCAGCCTTTCATATGCTGTTACACCAGGAAGGAATGTCATGCTCCAGGACTGCAGGAGCTGCTAATCCAGAAGACAGAACAGGCCCTTCAGGCAGTGGCCAGGGACACGGTGGAACCACAATGCTCAAACATGCTTGATTACTCATTTAGGATGTTCTGCATGTTTTATGTTAACAACTCCTTACTGTAACTCTATTCCTACCCCTACCCCGTCCCGCTGTCTCTCTCTTTCTCTCTCTTTCTCTTTCTCTTTCTCTTTCTCACTCTCTCTATCTCTCTCTCTCTCTCTCTCTTTCTCTCTCTCTCTCTCTCTCTCACTCTCTCTCTCTCTTTCTCTCTCTTTCTCTTTCTCTTTCTCACTCTCTCTCTCTCTCTCTCTCTCTCTCTCTCTCTCTCTCTCTCTCTCTCTATCTCTCTATCTCTCTCTCTCTCTCTCTCTCTCTCACACTCTCTCTCTCACTTGCACTTTCCTTCTTGCTCTTCTTCTTAAACCAATTCTCTCTTTTGCTGTTTTCTGTGCAGTTGATCCACCTTGTAGCTCCTTCTTTTATTCCTGTGATCCATTGTTGATTCAGGATGTGGAGTGGGGCAGAGTGTGGATCAGTGGTGTGTGTGTATGTGTGTGTAAGGGATCAGTGTGTGTGTGTATGTGTGCTCAGACTGTGTAGAGGGCTCTGGGGCCTGTAATGGAGGCTTTAGAGAACAATCCTGGCCATGGCCTAGCCTGATTGATGTCCTTCTGAACGAGCACACTCATATCATGGCCCTGAGAAAAGACTAGAGAACAGGAGAGTGGTGAGGAGGAGAGGAGAGGTGGAGAGGTATTTGTGAGGTGAAGAGGAGACAGGAGGTTTCATTTTGTACCAATGTTCTAGTCATATTTGTTTAGTTTGAGGGTCTTTCTCTGCCTGTGTCTTGTTTGTGATCTACTACCTTGTATGCTGCGTGCCAATAGATACAGAGAATGGTGCTCTGCCATGGTTAATGCACTGGGGGGAATTTATCCTAGGAATAAGGAGGAAACAAAGTGCACTGATAAGGGTATGTAGAAGAGGCTTGTTGGGGTAAGACAGTGGTTGAAGAGGTTATTCCAGAGGCATTGATTGGCAAGCTACAGTATGTTCTACTTCAGCAATGCAGCTCATGGGTCAATGCACATACACTTATGGTTTTAACTTCCTAGTCTGTTAAAATGAAATGAAGTTTGTTTAAATTTGGGCCAAATAAAGTTATATTTTTTAAAATCTCATTGTTAAGTTTTGACATTTTCTCTCTCTGTCTCTCTCTCTCTCTCTCTCTCTCTCTCTCTCTCTCTCTCTCTCTCTCTCTCTCTCTCTCTCTGTCTGTCTCCCTCTCTCTCCCCCCTTCCTCCCACTCTGTCTGTCTGTCTTCTTGACGTAGTCTGAATTAGATCTGATGTGAAAGCCTGACTATAATGGTCAAAGTTTAAGTTTATGGGGGAGCGCTACCCAGGGGGCATATCAAACTCACACCTACAGGCAGGCAGTAAGACACACACACACACACACAGTTTTGTATTGCTATCTTTGTGGGGACCAAATAATTGATTCCCATCCAAAATCCTATATTCCCTTAACTCCTAACCTTAAATCTAACCCTAACCTTAACCTAACTCTAACGTTAAACCTAAGACTAACCTTAACCCTAAAACATTACCTAACCCTAAACCTAACTGTAAACCCTAACCTTGATTCTAACCCCTAAGCCTAAAATAGTATTTTTCCTCGTGGAGACCGGCAAAATGTCCCCACTTGTCCGAATTCTGGTCCCCACAAGGATAATTAAACAAAAAGAACACACACACACAAAGCCCATTCATTGAGTAAACACAGCAGTCTCATGCAATAACACAGGCATTAATCCCAGTGGAGATATTTTTTTTTATAACTGATGAGTTTTAAAGTGGAGGCCCTGGCTTATGTTGATCTATAATGAAAGCGAAGGAATGATAAAATCAGGAGAAGTTAGGTGTCACGACTTCCGCCGAGGCTGCCTCCCCTCCTTGTTCGGGCATGTTTCGGCGTTCGGCGTCACCGGCTTACTAGCTACTGCCGATCCATTTATCATCACTCCATTTGTCTTGTCATCAATCACACACACCTGGTCCTTATTCCCTCATTAGTCATTGTATAAGTGTTCCCTCTGCTTCCTTGTCTGTGTGGGTGATTGTTTATTGTGGAGGTTAGTGAAGCTCGGTGGAGCTCGCGTATTTTGTATCGACAGGAGTATTTTCCCGTGTGCCTTGTATTTTCCAGTGCGCCTGTTTTGTGCCCTGGAGTGTGTTTGACGCATTTCTGCATAAACCTGTATTTTGCAGATTAAAGCCTGTTATTCTGTGATTTACCCTCCTGCGCCTGACTCCTTCAACACCACCTCATCACATTATGGAGTGTCTGAATGCTCCTGGGAGGAATGATTTGTCTCCTATAACCCCTGGGACTATGCTGCTGCTGCTGCTGTCTCCTGGAAACTGATGTCTTTGTTCTCACACTCCCCAGCTGAGCAGAGAAATGAATAGGGACTCGGCACTATCAGGCTGCATCATCAACATCATCATACACCCAATCTGTATTCTATTTACGAACACAACTCAGGTTTTTCTTTTTTTCCCCACCTTTATTTAACCAGGTAAGCCAGTTGAGAACAAGTTCTCATTTACAACTGCGACCTGGCCAAGATAAAGCAAAGTAGTGCGATAAAAACAACAACAACACAGAGTTACATATGGAATAAACAAAACGTAAAGTAAATAACACAATAGAAAATCTATATACAGTGTGTGCAAATGTAGTAAGTTATGGAGGTAAGGCAATAAATAGGCCATAGTGCAAAATAATTACAATTTAGTATTAACACTGGAGTGATAGATGTGCAGAAGATGATGTGCAAATAGAGATACTGGGGTGCAAATGAGCAAAATAAATAACAATGTAAATAACAATATGGGGTTGAGGTAGTTGGGTGGGCTAATTACGGATGGGCTGTGTACAGGTGCAGTGATCGGTAAGGTGCTCTGACAACTGATGCTTAAAGTTAGTGAGGGAGATAAGTGTCTCCAGCTTCAGAGATTTTTGCAGTTCGTTCCAGTCATTTGCAGCAGAGAACTGGAAGGAATGGCGGCCAAAGGAGGTGTTGGCTTTGGGGATGACCAGTGAGATATACCTGCTGGAACGCATACTACGGGTGGGTGTTGCTATGGTGACCAATGAGCTAAGATAAGGCGGGGATTTGCCTTATCTTAGGTTGTTTATATATACATTCAGAATAACTTTCTGTGTCAGCTGAGGATACATATGTGTGGTCAACCAACCCTGTCTATATTCCACAACTTGACAGATCACAGGTTTATTTAAGTAGAATGGAACAGCCGCTTTGCTGTGAGAGGTGTCATTCCAGCAATTAACCAGACATTAATGACATGTTTCTACTCTGTTATCAGTCTACAAGGTTGTGGCTGCTTGTGATTATCAGGTGGCCATTCACTGTATACCTCATTTACACATCAAGATCACTTTGGATGATTGGAATGCATAATGTTGGGCAGTCTATAGTTGATTACAGTGTGGTTTAAATCTGATATTCTAGAGGATTACAGAGTGCTATATCAAAAGAGGCAGACAGCCGTTTTATTGATTACTGCACCGATTTAGATAATGCTATTCAGTAGCGCTCAAAATGCATTACATTATATGGAGGTAATTCAGCCAATTCATCTCCATATAATCTATTTACCAGTGTGTAGCACTCACTTCTAGGTTCATATGAATCCATCTCTGTGAGGTCTTTGACTCTTTCTACTGAACTACTTGAATATCTTTGTCTACCCCTCTCTGTGCTAGTAAAGTGTGGACCTCCCACTCTTGTTCAGAGTTGTGTTGACCTCTGTTTCTCTCCCCCTCCCTCTCTCTCTCTGTCTCTATCTAGTTCTGAAGAGTCTATTTACTCTTGAGGCAGTTTAAACACATACAGCTGTAAGTCTCACTTCAGTATACAGTTGTCTCTCAGCCATTATCCTTTATCAGTGAGAGGAGGAGTGAAGGCAAACAGTGGGGAACAGAGACCAAACAGTGACCTGGCAGTTCATTTCAGACCCTTATTATCTCAGACCTGGTAGTTCATTTCAGACCCTTATTATCTCAGCCCTGGTAGTTCATTTCAGACCTTTATTATCTCAGACCTGATAATTCATTTCAGACCCTTATTATCTCAGCCCTGGCAGTTCATTTCAGACCCTTTATTATTTCAGACCTGGCAGTTCATTTCAGACCCTTTATTATTTCAGACCTGGTAGTTCATTTCAGACCCTTATTATCTCAGACCTGGCAGTTCATTTCAGACCCTTTATTATTTCAGACCTGGCAGTTCATTTCAGACCCTTTATTATTTCAGACCTGGCAGTTCATTTCAGACCCTTTATTATTTCAGACCTGGTAGTTCATTTCAGACCCTTATTATCTCAGACCTGGCAGTTCATTTCAGACCCTTTATTATTTCAGACCTGGCAGTTAATTTCAGACCCTTTATTATTTCAGACCTGGTAGTTAATTTCAGACCCTTATTATCTCAGACCTGGCAGTTCATTTCAGACCCTTTATTATCTCAGCCACGTGAGAGAGTTACTATCTAAAGAACACACCTCAGACTGAACAGGGTTCACTATAGATGACAGATGGCATGTTGCACACCACAATGGAGCAGGACACTAACCCTTAGTGTGCGTGCACTACTCACTCCCTACTCACCCCCAGGCGTTCCTCAGATAAATACATCAGTATTGTTTTGTAACCATTTTGCCATTGACCCTTCTCCCTGCGGTGAAGTGCACCCTTCCATATCATAGAAACCATCTCTTCACTATACATCACAGGACATCAACCATAATTTCACATAGCAGCACGTCAATTGCTGTAGCATTCCATTCTACATGAATAATGTGTTCTGTTGAAACACTTGCCCACCTAAGACTTGGTCTGACAGGTCTGAGGTCAGCTCTATTAGAATCTACACCAGCCACCTGGAGTGTGTTTTAAGTCTGTATGAAGGCGGTGAGCAGGAGGGCAAGAGATGTTCATTGATTGCTAAACATGATTATCGTCAGACTCTCTGGCTAGCAGACTACTGTCTTCAGCCTTGGGGTGCTCACTGTTGGGTCTGTTAGAGTCAAGTAGAAACATGCTTCACAAAATGCTTCATATTTTAAAGTGTGTGGGCATGCATGTGTGTGAGTTTCCGTCTAATTCTCAAATGGAACCAGTGAATGTTTCAGATGCGGTGGTCACAGATTTGTGTGGTGCTATAGAAGCAACAATGGAACATTGAAAACATTAACAACGTCCTATCAAGGACGATTAGCTACTGCAACATCGGACTGGCTTGATGTTTCAGGGAACATTTATCACTAGTCTGTGTTATATCCTGTGTTCAAAAACGCTGCTACAGGTCCCTCTTACTTTCAAGTGCGATTACAGGCTTTTCAGACAATTTGAGTGCTTTGGTATTATACATAACATCAGCCTCACTGTGTGATGATGAATTCCTCAAATGGAATCCATGTTGTTCATGTTAAGGCCAGTAGACTGCCAGTGTAATCTGCAGCATGACCTCTATGGAGGTCATAATGGGTTTATCTACCTCTAGTTATTAGAAGAATGTTGTTGGTTATGATAATAATGTTTTCAGTTGTACTGTAGCGATGACTCATCATGAGAACTCAGTGACTCCAACCATCTACAGTGGGGAGAACAAATATTTGATACACTGCCGATTTAGCAGGTTTTCCTACTTACAAAGCATGTAGAGGTCTGTAATTTGTATCATAGGTACACTTCAACTGTGAGAGACGGAACCTAAAACAAAAATCCAGAAAATCACATTGTATGATTTTTAAGTAATTAATTTGCATTTTATTGCATGACATAAGTATTTGATCACCTACCAACCAGTAAGAATTCCGGCTCTCACAGACCTGTTAGTTTTTCTTTAAGAAGCCCTCCTGTTCTCCACTCATTACCTGCATTAACTGCACCTGTTTGAACTCGTTACCTGTATAAAAGACACCTGTCCACACACTCAATCAAACAGACTCCAACCTCTCCACAATGGCCAAGACCAGAGAGCTGTGTAAGGACATCAGGGATAAAATTGTAGACCTGGACAAGGCTGGGATGGGCTACAGGACAATAGGCAAGCAGCTTGGTGAGAAGGCAACAACTGTTGGTGCAATTATTAGAAAATGGAAGAAGTTCAAGATGACGGTCAATCGCCCTCGGTCTGGGGCTCCATGCAAGATCTCACGTCGTGGGGCATCAATGATCATGAGGAAGGTGAGGGATCAGCCCAGTACTACACGGCAGGACCTGGTCAATGACCTGAAGAGAGCTGGGACCACAGTCTCAAAGAAAACCATTAGTAACACACTACGCCGTCATGTATTAAAATCCTGCAGCGCACGCAAGGTCCCCCTGCTCAAGCCAGCGCATGTCCAGGCCCGTTTGAAGTTTGCCAATGACCATCTGGATGATCCAGAGGAGGAATGGGAGAAGGTCATGTGGTCTGATGAGACAAAAATTGAGCTTTTTGGTCTAAACTCCACTCGCCGTGTTTGGAGGAAGAAGAAGGATGAGTACAACCCCAAGAACACCATCCCAACTGTGAAGCATGGAGGTGGAAACATCATTCTTTGGGGATGCTTTTCTGCAAAGGGGACAGGACGACTGCACCGTATTGACGGGAGGATGGATGGGGCCATGTATCGTGAGATCTTGGCCAACAACCTCCTTCCCTCAGTAAGAGCATTGAAGATGGGTCGTGGCTGGGTCTTCCAGCATGACAACGACCCGAAACACACAGCCAGGGCAACTAAGGAGTGGCTCCGTAAGAAGCATCTCAAGGTCCTGGAGTGGCCTAGCCAGTCTCCAGACCTGAACCCAATAGAAAATCTTTGGAGGGAGCTGAAAGTCCGTATTGCCCAGCGACAGCCCCGAAACCTGAAGGAGTGGGCCAAAATCCCTGCTGCAGTGTGTGCAAACCTGGTCAAGACCTACAGGAAACGTATGATCTCTGTAATTGCAAACAAAGGTTTTTGTACTAAATATTAAGTTCTGCTTTTCTGATGTAGCAAATACTTATGTCATGCAATAAAATGCAAATTAATTACTTAAAAATCATACAATGTGATTTTCTAAGATTTTTGTTTTAGATTCCATCTCTCACAGTTAAAGTGTACCTATGATAAAAATTACAGACCCCTACATTCTTTGTAAGTAGGAAAACCTGCAAAATCGGCAGTGTATCAAATACTTGTTCTCCCCACTGTATCTGTATGACCTTTATAATATCTGGGTGCTCATTGTTTCATTGCGGATGATAGTGTTCAAATGTTTTGAAGGGACATTTAAGTGTGTGCGTGCGTGTCTCCGTACCTGTACTTGTACCTATATAGCCTGTACAATCTTATTGTCACGCCCTGGCTCTGGGGACTCTTAAATGTTGAGCCAGGGTATGTAGTTTCTATGTTGTGTTTCCTATGTTTAGTTTCTAGATCGTTTAGATCTATGTTGGCCAGGGTGGTTCCCAATCAGAGGCAGCTGTAGCTCGTTGTCTCTGATTGGGGGCCATACTTAGGTAGCCTGTTGGCACTAGTGGGTTGTGGGATCTTGTTCCGTGTAAGGTATGTTGTTTGTATGCTACCTTGGACTTCACGTTTCATTTGTTGTTTTGTCGTGTGTTTAGCCGTAAATAAATATGAATGCATATCACGCTGCGCCTTGGTCCTTCTCGTTCGTAAATGATCATGACAGAAGATCCCACCAATCCTGGATCAAGCAGTGTGACGAGGAGAGAGGATGGACTTGGGAGGAGATGAGCGAGAGTCTGGCAAGAGGGATGGAGGCCATGATCACGGGGGAGAGACAATCCCCCAAAAAATGTAGGGGGCGGGCTCACGCCGTGGACGACGAGGCAGCAGGAGGCCGCGATAGAGCGGTTCCGCTGTTTATTTTTTTTTTTATTATTATTATTTTTTTTGTCATTTAGCAGACGCTCTTATCCAGAGCGACTTACAGTTAGTGCATACATAATTTTATTTTTTTCCTACCCCCTGTGGGAATCGAACCCACAACCCTGGCGTTACAAACGCCATGCTCTATCAACTGAGCTACATCCCTGCCGGCCATTCCCTCCCCTACCCTGGACGACGCTGGGCCAATTGCGCGCCGCCCCATGGGTCTCCTGGTCGCGCCGGCTATGACAGAGCCTGGATTCCAACCAGGATCTCTAGTGGCACAGCTAGCACCGCGATGCAGTGCCTTAGACCACTGCGCCACTCGGGAGACGGTTTAGCAGAGGAGGCCACCAGATTAGGGGGGTCATTGGTTCAGAGGGAGCAGAAGGAAAGTGTAGAGGCACGGCGAGAGGAGCTGGTTAGGCAGCAGAAGGAGCGGGGGTTAATGAAGGAACCCAGTCCCGCTCCTCGCACCAATCAAGTGGTGCGTGTCGCCAGTCCGGTCCGGCCCGTTCCTGCTTCCCGCACTAAGCCAGTGGTGTGTGTTCCCAGTACGGTTCGGCCCGTTCCTGCTCCTCGCATCAAGCCAGTTGTGCGCGTCGCCAGCCCGGTCCGGCCTGTTCCTGTCCCTCGCACAAGTCAGTGGTGCGCGTTGCCAGCCCGGCCCGGCCTGTTCCTGCCCCTCGCACCAAGCCAGTGGTGCGCGTCGCCAGCCCGGACCGACCTGTTCATGTCCCTCGCACCAAGTCAGTGGTGCGCGTCGCCAGCCCGGCCCGGCCTGTTCCTGCCCCTCGCACCAAGCCAGTGGTGCGCGTCGCCAGCCCGGTCCGACCTGTGCCTGTCCCTCGCACCAAGCCAGTGGTGCGCGTCGCCAGCCCGGCCCGGCCTGTTCCTGCTCCCCGCACCAAGCCAGTGGTGCGCGTCGTCAGCCCAGTCCGGCCCGTTCCTGCTCCCTGCACCAAGCCAGGGGTGCGCGTCATCAGCCAGGTCCGGCCCGTTCCTACTCCCCGCACCAAGCCAGTGGTGCGTGTGTCCAGTCCGGCACGGCCCGTGCCTGTTCCACCGGTGCCTGGTCCGGCACCGGTCAGCTGCTCCACTCCGGAGCCAGAGTAATCCGCTCCACCGGGGTCCAGTCCAGCTCCGGTCAGCGGCTCCACTCCGGAGCCAGAGCAGTCCGCTCCACCGGTGCCTGATCCAGCTCCGGTCAGCGACTCCACTCCGGAGCCAGAGTAGTTCGATCCACCGTCGTCGGGTCCAGCTCCAGTCAGCGGTTCCAGACCAGACCAGGGGCGCAACAGGGAGGCGGATAATAGGTGGTGGTCACGCCCGGAGCCGGATCCGCCTCCGAGGCGGAATGCCCACCCGGCCCCTACCCTGTTATGTTTAGGTTGCGCGGTCGGAGTCCGCACCTTTGGGGGGGGGGGGGGGTACTGTCACGCCCTGGCTCTGGGGACTCTTAAATGTTGAGCCAGGGTATGTAGTTTCTATGTTGTGTTTCCTATGTTTAGTTTCTAGATCGTTTAGATCTATGTTGGCCAGGGTGGTTCCCAATCAGAGGCAGCTGTAGCTCGTTGTCTCTGATTGGGGGCCATACTTAGGTAGCCTGTTGGCACTAGTGGGTTGTGGGATCTTGTTCCGTGTAAGGTATGTTGTTTGTATGCTACCTTGGACTTCACGTTTCGTTTGTTGTTTTGTCGTGTGTTTAGCCGTAAATAAATATGAATGCATATCACGCTGCGCCTTCGTCCTTCTCGTTCGTAAACGATCGTGACACTTATTCTGTAGGTCAGGATATACTGGATTAGATAAGTGAATGCAGCATATCTGGTAGATCAAATCCAATAAAATTGTATTTTTCACATGCTTCGTAAACAACAGGTGTAGACTAATAGTGAAATGCTTACTTACGGGCCCTTCCCAACAATACAGAGAGAGAAAAAATAGAGAAATAATAGAAAAATAATAACACAAGGAATGAATGCACAATGAGTAACGATAACTTGGCTACATACACAGGGTATCAGTACGAAGTCAATGTGCAGGTGTACGAGGTAATTGAGGTAGATATAGGTAGGGGTAAAGTGACTAGGCAACAGGATAGATAATAAGCAGTATCAGCACCGTATGTGATGAGTCAAAAGAGTGCAAAAAGGGTCAAAGCAGATAATCTGGGAAGCTATTTGGTTAACTATTTAACAAACTTTTAGCAGTCTTATGGCTTGGGGGCAGAAGCTGTTCAGGGTCCTGTTGGTTCCAGACTTGGTGCATCGGTACCGCTTGCCGTGCGATAGCAGAGAGAACACTCTATGACTTGGGTGGCTGGAGTCTTTGACAATTTTTAGGGCCTTCCTCTGACACTGCCTGGTATAGAGGTCCTGGATGGCAGGGAGCTCAGCCCCAGTGATGTACTGGGCCGTACTCACCACCCTCTATAGCGCCTTGCGGTCGGATGCCAAGCAGTTGCCATACCAAGCGGTGATGCAGCCAGTCAAGATCCTCTCAATGGTGCAGCTGTGGAACTTTTTGAGGATCTGAGGTACCATGCCAAATCTTTAAAAAACAGATAAAAGCCTTTATGAAAAACAGGAAGGAAGATGAGAGATTCTTCTTTAATAAGGAAGGTTTTCAGGGTCACCTCCGGCTCCAAAGATCAGAGGGTTCTTCTGAAGGTGTCTGCTGACAAATCATTGTAACCAAAATCACATTCTCATACCCTACTAACGAACAACATATTCCATACAGAGAAGAAACAATAGGCTTTGATTTGGGTGTACACACATCATAGGACACACACACACATGCACACACACACTATTAATGTAATCTTCCCCAGCTGGCCTTGGCAGAAGAAAGCACGACACAGAGAAAAGGAAAGATCAGTGTTTGTTTACAGCAGAGAGAGATGATCGCTGCAACATCTCTGCTTTGAAGTGAGCGTCTCTGTCTGTGCCTCGAATATAAATAACTAACAAAGAGCAGAACACAGCAGGGTAGGGGGGCAGCTCTGTCGCACTGATTCCAGTGTGTGTGTGTGTGTGTGTGTGTGTGTGTGTGTGTGTGGCCGGCCATGCGTGCATGTTCGTATGTGTGTGTTTGCGAGATAATCCGAGCCATATCTGCCTGTGCCAACGCAGGTGACACACACAATCACCATAGCTTTACAGCTCTGAATTAGGCCATTGTCTGAGCTCATAAAGCTGTAGGTCCTGTACCACATGTCTACTACAGAGACACAGACTGACAGGATGGAGGAGAGGAGAACACATGTAGGAACAGAGAGGATGACTGATAAACACACAGAGGCAAAGATGGACATGAAGGAGAGATGGAGAAGGAGAGATGGAGAAGAGAGAGCAATTGTGGTGAAAATGAAAGACAAGTCTAAAGGGTAGATACAGGCAGGGAGACATGGAGATACATTGATAGACTGAGTAGAGGAGAGAGACAGAGATGGAAAGAATGCAAAGCAGATGGAAGTGAGACAGAAAGTTCCTCTTTAGTGTTTGTGGATGAGAGGGGACCTGTTACTGGGAGAAAACAAAGGACAGCATCTTACTGCAATGCTGTGTGAAAGTAGACACGAATAATACACACACACACAGATTGCTGTTATTCACACCATCCTCCTATCAATTAGAGGACAGTGAGTATAGGGGAGCGTCACAAAGAGAGGGATGAGAGAGGGAAAGGAAAGCACACTCCTGCTTTACTCAGCCTTCTCTCTCTCACTCTTCCTCTGTCTTTCTGCTCCCCGACTATCCCGTCTCTCTGCATCTCATTTTATTACAAACCTCCTTCTCTCCTCTTCCCCTGTGTCCTTGATCTCCCTCCCTCCCTCCCTCCCTCCCTCCCTCCCTCCCTCCCTCCCTCCCTCCATCCCTCCCTCCCTCCCTCCCTCCTTCACTCCCTCCCTCCCTCCCTCCCTGGCCAGTTCACATGCTGATTCTAGTTTAGATGAGTGCTGGACTAGTATTTCCACACAGACACAGCACTAGTGCATCAGTGGTTCAGTAGGACACCTCCATCACCTAGTGACTCAAGTGGTATTTGTATCAACCTGCTGACTGTGTTTGTGTGTACAGCACAACACAATAGAATGACACTTTATTCATTCCCACCAGGCAAATGGAAATAGCTGCCACTGCAGCAGCTGAAACAAGGACATGCATTCTTATCCACGTTTGTGTGTGTGTGTGTGTGTGTTTGTGTGTGTATGTGCGTGCATACGCTCATGTTAGAAGATTGTGTGTATGTTCAGCCATCTGTAGTTCCTCTGGGTCAGGCCGGGGTCAAAGGCCAGGAGGCATGACGACTAACTATCTGCTTCATTTAATACACTCAGTACAAGGACATATTCCATACAAAAACATCCCCTTTCCCCCAAGTGGCCTTCCACAGAGTTGTGTGTCATGCATAATTGTGTTATTAAATGTGCAGAATGCATTCATACGAAGAGCTACAGCACAGGTCATAGACACTATTTAGAGGTGTATATGGGTCACTGCACATGGAGTTCCAGTGTTCTGATTGGTTCTAGTGTGCTTCTGGAATTTTCCATTTGACCACACATGTGCCTATGTGCTGTAAGTCATTCAGCTAGATAGAGTTAACACTAAGGATAATGATGATGGGAGCGCCGTGGCGTGAAGATTCACAAGCAACTCTTTACATCAGCAGTTAGTATGTTTTAAATAGAGAGCGAGAGCGAGAGTGAGAGAGAGCACGAGAGATCGAGATACTTGTTATTCCCGAGGCTTTTCAAAATGCCATTGAACAGCCCCTGCTTCATCACATAATCCCTGCATATTACAAAGAGAGAAATGTAATTAGGAGCAGAATGTGGAGCGTATATGTGAGGGCTTAAATGTTCCTCTGTCTCATTAGTGTCACGTCATTGTTCCCCCAGCGCCCGGACCTCCGTGTGTGAACACCAGGAGAATGGAGAGACTGTAACTGTGACTGCAGGGTGTGGAGCTTGGTGTGTGGGTGTGTTTAACTACACTCAGCCATCTTTCTCTCTCTAACGCTACTTTAAACACTGTCTGTGTCACGTCAGCACTGGCTGAAATATAATCTGGATGGGATCAGAGGCTGAAATATCTCCCCGGCAAAGCAGGCAATAACTCACAGAGAAATGTTACTTTTTCAGCATGAAAGGGAGAGATGGAGAGAGCGATTGAGAGTGAGTGAGACAAATTTAGTTGGTGACTAAGAAAGAGAGAAAAACTGCTGAATAATTCTGTGTACGTTTGAATAGGGCTTTTGTTTTGTTTTACACAAACCAGAAACCGATGCAGTTTGGATCCCCCCAACCTCCCTTTTTGGCGGAGTCTCAATGCACCATGAGTATGTTGTTCTCTGCCTTTAATCAGAAGCCAATAGCCATGTTAACAAGTCTACAAACACAACAGGAAACGCTCAGGTTGAATGGTGGTTA
Source organism: Coregonus lavaretus (assembly GCF_964263955.1). NCBI lineage: Eukaryota > Metazoa > Chordata > Actinopteri > Salmoniformes > Salmonidae > Coregonus > Coregonus lavaretus. The sequence continues at coordinate 51,937,573 of NC_139989.1, forward strand.
GGAACCATGAAGTCTTCCTCCCAGGAAAGATCTGGTTCTGTTTGTTATTATAGGCTGGCCAATGAGATGATGTTTTATTTTAGCTACTGAGGGCTCTTGCTCTCCAAGACCTCATGGCTTGTCCTCCCTCTCCATCCCACAATCACAACCACGCCTTCTGCCCCTCCCTCTACAGGTGAGACCTCATGGCTTGTCCTCCCTCTCCATCCCACCACCACCACCACCACGCCTTCTGCCACTCCCTCTACAGGTGAGACCTCATGGCTTGTCCTCCCTCTCCATCCCACCACCATCACCACGCCTTCTGCCCCTCCCTCTACAGGTGAGACCTCACGGCTTGTCCTCCCTCTCCATCCCACCACCACCACCACGCCTTCTGCCCCTCCCTCTACAGGTGAGACCTCATGGCTTGTCCTCCCTCTCCATCCCACCACCACCACCATGCCTTCTGCAACTCCCTCTACAGGTGAGACCTCATGGCTTGTCCTCCCTCTCCATCCCACCACCACCACTTCTGCCGCTCCCTCTACAGGTGAGACCTCATGGCTTGTCCTCCCTCTCCATCCCACCACCATCATCACCATGGCTTCTGCCCCTCCCTCTACAGGTGAGACCTCATGGCTTGTCCTCCCTCTCCATCGCACCACCACCACCACGCCTTCTGCCCCTCCCTCTACAGGTGTGTGCCACATATCTCTGGCATCCTGTGCACATTCTCAGTGTTTCATTGCTTTTCCCTTGGCCCTGAGGAGAGGATAATTACACTATGATTACAGTTTTCATTGGCATTTTGCCCACACACCAGTTGGTGTGTGTGTTAATGCCAGACACAGGGATCTCAAAGGCCACCTCTTTGATGACAGCTTCCCTGGACACAGTTTACCCCTTTGAAGCCACCGTGCTGCAGTACATTTGCATTCCCAATAAGCTGTATGATCTGGTGTGTGTGTGTCTTTGTGAGTGCGTATTTTTGTGTGTGTGTGTGTGTACGTGTGTTGCGTGTGTGTGTGTGTGTGTGTGTTCATGATCCCTGCAGAGAGTAAGTCCATAAGGGAGTTCTATGTTCTCAGAAAGTGGCTACCTCTATCTGAGTAATGACACAGGTTGGGTTGTGGAGCTCTGGGTTATTGACTTTGTTCTCTGCTGGTGTCAGTTTCTGGGAACTCCTTTTTATTTCCTGGGAACACCATATTTTTCTGACTGCTCCAGTGTCTGTCTGTTTGTTGGTAGCTCTGTGTTGTCAGCCATGGGCTGCTCAAAGGCTTCTCTCTGTGTTGATAACATCTTGCTATCCACTAATTATCTTCTCTTTCTCCTCCCTCTTGAGTTACTGTGATTCAAATCAAGTGACACAGATTAACAAAGATTATTTGAGGGAAAGAGACTGAAAGCTTTTGAAATTAAACAAATATTTTTGGGAAGACTTGCAGCAGTATTCGTAGTGGCAATGGTAGTTGTAGTACAATAGTGGTGTTATTAGTAGGTAGGAAGTCACAGTCATGTGTCATTAGTAGGTAGTCACAGTCGTGTCATTAGTAGGTAGTCACAGTCATGTGTCATTAGTAGGTAGTCACAGTCATGTGTCATTAGTAGGTAGTCACAGTCATGTGTCATTAGTAGGTAGTCACAGTCATGTGTCATTAGTAGGTAGTCACAGTCATGTGTCATTAGTAGGTAGTCGCAGTCATGTGTCATTAGTAGGTAGTCACTGTCATGTGTCATTAGTAGGTAGTCGCAGTCATGTGTCATTAGTAGGTAGTCACAGTCATGTGTCATTAGTAGGTAGTCACAGTCATGTGTCATTAGTAGGTAGTCACTGTCATGTGTCATTAGTAGGTAGTCGCAGTCATGTGTCATTAGTAGGTAGTCACAGTCATGTGTCATTAGTAGGTAGTCACAGTCATATGTCATTATTAGGTAGTCACAGTCATGTGTCATTAGTAGGTAGTCACCGTCATGTGTCATTAGTAGGTAGTCACAGTCATGTGTCATTAGTAGGTAGTCACCGTCATGTGTCATTAGTAGGTAGTCACAGTCATGTGTCATTAGTAGGTAGTCACCGTCATGTGTCATTAGTAGGTAGTCACAGTCATGTGTCATTAGTAGGTAGTCACAGTCATGTGTCATTAGTAGGTAGTCACCGTCATGTGTCGTTAGTAGGTAGTCACCGTCATGTGTCATTAGTAGGTAGTCACCGTCATGTGTCATTAGTAGGTAGTCACCGTCATGTGTCATTAGTAGGTAGTCACAGTCATGTGTCATTAGTAGGTAGTCACCGTCATGTGTCATTAGTAGGGAGTCACAGTCATGTGTCATTAGTAGGTAATCAGAGTCATGCGTGAGGTAACTTAACTGTAGGAGCATACAGTAGTCATAATCATATGTTAAAATACAAGTCACTGTGGGTTTTCTCCTCTCCAGATCCTCCTCCCCTATCTGTCACCACCAGTCTATATATGAATAATGTGCTAGTAAAAGAGAACCATCTTCTCTCATTAGCACGTTTAGCCATGCATATGGCTGCAAACAGTAAACAGTAAAACTATTAATGATGAATGAATCTAAGGATAATTGCTGGAGCTGTCAGGGTCATTAGCACTCGTCGGGCCTGTCTCATTACCAGCTTGCAGAGCACATTCACTCCTGGATAATTTCTCTCTCTCTCCCTCTCTCTCTCTCTCTCTCTCGTGCTTTCTCACTCTCTGTCTCTCTCTCTCTCTCTCTCTCTCTCTCTCTCTCTCTCTCTCTTCTTTCTTTCTTTCTTTCTTTCTTTCTTTCTTTCTTTCTTTCTTTCTTTCTTTCTTTCTTTCTTTCTTTCTTTCTTTCTTTCTTTCTTTCTTTCTTTCTTTCTTTCTTTCTTTCTTTCTTTCTTTCTTTCTTTCTTTCTCTCAGCCAGACTGTAAATCCACCACCACTCACTTTTACTCCACTGAGTGACTGATGAGAAGGAAAAATACTTTCAGTTCTTTTGATCTACTTTTTCAGTTTGGTCACGCAGGTTTAGAAGTAGCTTTCACCAGGAAAAACAGTTGATGACTTAAGGTGTGACCTGAAGTCTTGAATGGGAAACGGTCTTGCCTTTTGCATATAGCAGCTCCACTTGTTGCAAATTGGTATTAGCTGTAAAAACAAAAGCTGAACCTCAACCTGACTGGATCAAGCCTTCACTGAGGCACATTAACCTTGGTCACCCATGTTTACATTTACCACACCCTCTGACAGACTAACCATCCAAACAATAGCTTCAGATGTCAGTCTTCTGGATGTGGAGCATCCATCCTGATTGACATGGGCTGACCAGTAGGCTATGTTTGTACTGCTGTAGAATCAACAGAGATTATTTTATTTTCAAACAATAGAGTACCCTGTTTACAGACTAGTTTCTAATTATAAAACCAAAAAGAGTGTTACTCTTCTCGGTTCATTTTATCACGAGTACATTGAAGTGGCAATCAGCAGTAGAAACAATAACAAAGTGTTCTCCCCTCCCCTGTTTCAGTTAAAAGCTGAGGGATGGGGCTGGAGAAATATAACCAGAGACATGGATGCAAGGACTGACCATCCATGATATCACAATTATTTTTGGAGTAAAACAAGCTTATATTTTGGGTTCTGATGGGGTACGACAGTTGAACTAAGCTCATGAGGCATTTATAAGTTATATTCTTCAAGAACCAATGGTTACATATCATTACTGTAAAAGTACAAAAATGTATGTAGCAATGGGCTGCGGTTCAAAAGCTCATTAATTGTAGCAACTGCTGATTGCCCCTTTAAGAATATGGTAACACACAGTCTGGATTATTAACACACTACTATGACAATAATAATTGTATAATAATTTGCTCCAGACTTGTAAACTGTCAAAGCCGTACCATTCAGGCCCTGACCTTTTGAGATTTACATTTTTACATTTTAGTCATTTAGCAGACGCTCTTATCCAGAGCGACTTACAGTTAGTGAGTGCATACATTGTTTCTTTTGTATTTTTTTTCATACTGGCCCCCCGTGAGATGAATGGTGTTCAAATGAATTCGATAGATATTGCTGCATAATTGACTGGTATAGTTCCTCCAGGCCATGACCTTGTCTTCTGAAAAATGCACAATGATTTGATAATTTAATAAGGCTTCTAGTCTGGAGCCTTGTTGCTACAAATGACATATCCAAAATGGAAAATGTAAGGTGACCTTTCACAAGGTCAAATACATAAAATGATTTTCTGCTTTTTAGATTGTATTTAAACATTTAGACCACTGAGAAATGGCCATACTGTCTCCATGCAAATATCTATATCTTTGGCCTTCCATATTAATCAGACCAAATCATTACTGTTTCTGTATAAAGGAGAATATGTTAATCTAGTCGAGTGTCACGATCGTTGACAGATGCGGACCAAGGCGCAGCGTGATAAGCGTACATTCTTTATTTGTACTTACACAACACGAACCAAAACAATAAACCAAACGATACGTGAAGTCCTGGGTTATACACAAAACCATACGGAACAAGATCCCACCATAAACTAGTGAACACAGGCTGCCTAAGTATGGACCCCAATCAGAGACAACGAGCTACAGCTGTCTCTGATTGGGAACCACCCTGGCCAACATATAAATAAACGATCTAGAACAAAACCCATAGAAAACTAAACATAACAAGTCCACACCCTGGCTCAACATTTAAGAGTCCCCAGAGCCAGGACGTGACAGTACCCCCCACCAAAGGCGCGGACTGCGACCGTGCCAACCAAACACAACAGGGGAGGGGCCGGGTGGGCATTCCACCTCGGAGGCGGATCCGGCTCCGGGCGTGACCACCACTCTCCCTCTACCCCCCCGTAGCGCCCCTGGTCTGGTCTGGCCCCGCTGGCCGGAGCTGGACTGGACACCAGTGGAGCGGATTGCTCTGGCTCCGGTGTGGAGCAGCTGACCGGTGCCGGACCAGGCACCGGTGGAACAGGCACGGACCGTGCCGGACTGACGACGCGCACCACTGGCTTGGTGCGGGGAGCAGGAACGGGCCGGACCGGGCTGGCGACGTGCACCACTGGCTTGGTGCGGGGAGCAGGAACAGGCCGGACCGGGCTGACGACGTGCACCACTGGCTTGGTGCGGGGAGCAGGAACGGGCCGGACCGGGCTGACGACGCGCACCACTGGCTTGGTGCGGGGAGCAGGAACAGGCCGGACCGGGCTGACGACGCGCACCACTGGCTTGGTGCGGGGAGCAGGAACGGGCCGGACCGGGCTGGCGACGTGCACCACTGGCTTGGTGCGGGGAGCAGGAACGGGCCGGACCGGGCTGACGACGTGCACCACTGGCTTGGTGCGGGGAGCAGGAACGGGCCGGACCGGGCTGACGACGCGCACCACTGGCTTGGTGCGGGGAGCAGGAACAGGCCGGACCGGGCTGGCGACGCACACCACTGGCTTGGTGCGGGGAGCAGGAACAGGCCGGACCGGGCTGGCGACGCACACCACAGGCTTGGTGCGAGGGACAGGAACAGGCCGGACCGGGCTGATGACGTGCACCACAGGCTTGGTGCGAGGGACAGGAACAGGCCGGACCGGGCTGGTGACGCGCACCACAGGCTTGGTGCGGGGAGCAGGAACGGGCCGGACCGGGCTGACGACGCGCACCACTGGTTTGGTGCGAGGGACAGGAACAGGCCGGACCGGGCTGGCGACGCGCACCACAGGCTTGGTGCGAGGGACAGGAACAGGCCGGACCGGGCTGGCGACGCGCACCACAGGCTTGGTGCGAGGGACAGGAACAGGCCGGACCGGCCTGGCGACGCGCACCACAGGCTTGGTGCGGGGAGCAGGAACGGGCCGGACCGGGCTGACGACACGCACCACTGGTTTGGTGCGAGGGACAGGAACTGGCCGGACCGGGCTGGCGACGCGCACCACAGGCTTGGTGCGAGGGACAGGAACAGGCCGGACCGGGCTGGCGACGCGCACCACAGGCTTGGTGCGGGGAGCAGGAACGGGCCGGACCGGGCTGACGACGCGCACCACTGGTTTGGTGCGAGGGACAAGAACAGGCCGGACCGGGCTGGCGAAGCGCACCACAGGCTTGGTGCGAGGGACAGGAACAGGCCGGACCGGGCTGGCGACGCGCACCACAGGCTTGGTGCGAGGGACAGGAACAGGCCGGGCTGGACTGTGGAGACATACTGGAGGTCTGGAGCGGAGAGCTGACACAACCCGTCCTGGCTGAATGCCTATTTCCACACACTCTGTGTGAGGCATCAGCACAGGACGTACAGGGCTGTGCACTCGTACTGGCACTACAGCACGTGGCACTGGTGCAGGATATCCGTGACCGAGGAGGGGTACTGGAGGCCACGAGCGTTGAGCCGGCACACTCCGTCTTGGCTGCATGCCCACCTTAGCACGACACGTGCGTAGTGCTAGCACAGGACGTACAGGACTGTGCCAGAACACTCGCGGCACAGTACGTGGCTCTGCATAACCCGGAACCTGCCCAGTCTCACGCTGCCTAGCCTGAGTACGGGGAGTTGGCTCTGCTCTACCTCTAGGCTCCGCCAACCACCCTTCCTGCCCCCCAAACCTGGTGGCCTCCTCTCCTAGATCGCCGATGCGCCCTGTAGCTGCCTCCAGCAGCCCCGTCGTCCACGCCGTGTGCCCCCCCCAAAAAAATTACTTGGGGTTGCCTCTCGCGTGTCCGTCGTCGGCACGGTTGGCGCCGTTTCTCCTCTCCTGCCTGGGCCTTTACTTCTGCCCATGGCCCTCTGCCCGCGAATATGTCCTCCCAAGACCACCATTCGCCCACCTGGGACATCGCCAACTTCTCCTGTTTGGCACGCTGCTTGGTCCTCTGATGGTGGGATCTTCTGTCACGATCGTTGACAGATGCGGACCAAGGCGCAGCGTGATAAGCGTACATTCTTTATTTGTGCTTACACAACACGAACCAAAACAATAAACCAAACGATACGTGAAGTCCTGGGTTATACACAAAACCATACGGAACAAGATCCCACCATAAACTAGTGAACACAGGCTGCCTAAGTATGGACCCCAATCAGAGACAACGAGCTACAGCTGTCTCTGATTGGGAACCACCCTGGCCAACATATAAATAAACGATCTAGAACAAAACCCATAGAAAACTAAACATAACAAGTCCACACCCTGGCTCAACATTTAAGAGTCCCCAGAGCCAGGGCGTGACATCGAGACAGTCCCATGTTACGATTCATTGCAGTATGTCTGTTTTTGGTTATATAATTAGAGAGGCTTTGGAATTTCCTATTTATTTCAGTTCTATATCATAGGTCTATATTCTACAGTCTTGACATAACGTTTTCCTACAGTAACAAAGCAGTTTTAGTAACAAAGATGTCAAAAAACTAAAAACACTGACATGCTTCTTATTCATGCCCTGTTCTCTCCTCAGTTGTCGTCGGTCTGTGAAGGCTGTTTGCTGTAGTGGTGCTAGTTGGCTCATAGTGAAGTCAGAGGGGAGGCAATTAGCTCAAACAAGAAGAGGTGCTTGATGCCTGTCGGGACTCAAACTAACTTGGTATTATTCCCTTCTCTTCTGCTGAGGAACACATGCCAGGTGCTCCCTCAGCTTTCGTCTGTCAGTCCGTCTGTTTGTCTGTCCGCCCGTCCATCTATCTGTCCTAATCTCTCAGCCTCTATCTTACTCTGTCTTTCTCTTCCCCTGTCTCCTCCGCCCTCTCTGGTTCTCTGGCCAGTCGCCACATTGGAAATTAATATGGAACACTAGCCTGGCACTCTCTGGAGGTTCTAGGTCTGCTGTCTGAATTTATCGGCTGTTGGCAAATCCTTTTCACACGCTGTTTTTAGAAATTGATTTTCCCAGCTACAGTTGTAGTGCTAGTCCCTGATGAAGTGAGGGCTCACTTTGACTGAGATAAGCATAGACAAACTTACATATTCTGTCTCACACACTCAGGAATACACTCACAGCTCTATGTACCCCAGGAATAGTTTACGTTACATTACAGTATTACCAATCACGTGAGAAGACATGGTTACACACTATTAGTAACGCCCAGCCTCAGTCTTCCAAGCACACTCTATAGACAGAGACAGAGACAGGGGTGGGCGTACATGAACAGCTTCTTATCACACTAATGTTGCCTCACACACTTGTCTCTATGTTCACACGTCAGACATCATACATGGAGCAGCACATTATCCCGTCCCAGTGAATCCCATTAAGTGGTTAGTCACCAGCCGTGATTTCCCTGCAGTGCACACACATGATACATTAGACTGTCTGGTGGTGGCTGTTCAACTAATTGCGGAATCATTGGATGCGTGCCTGTTTTATTACTGTGAAGTGATGGCGCTCAATAATAAGCCAATTTTAAGTAGTGAAACAGTGTTGTTAGCACCACTGACATGTTCATTGCGCTGTTCTCGTACTTGACTTAAATACTTTTCCTTGAAACTCGACATGCCACAGATTCTCACCGACTGCAGTAATTCTGTACAAGTCTGTTATTGATGTGTGGAGTGCGATGGGCTCATTAAATGAGATTCTGTTGCAGTCTGATCAGTTAGCAGCAGCAGTACATGTGAGAGGCTGAGCCCTAGTCCACTGAGACCAGGATGTGTTAGCATAAACATGTGGCTACCTGCCTGCCTGGTCTGTATGAAAATGTATGCACTCACTAACTGTAAGTCGCTCTGGAGAAGAGTGTCTGCTAAATGACAAAACAATTTAAAATGTAAAATGTAAATGGTCTGCATGGGGATGTAGCCTAGCACTAGCTATAATTGACTGCAGAGGAGTGGAGATGAGAGATTGGGTCCTACACTGGAAAAAGTGAGATGTGATTGAGATGAGCATCGAGAGCAAGGAAGGAACTTGACCATCACCACACTGCAGATAAGTACATTAAACATGTACCAGGGACAACTTTGATGGGGGTGGGGGGCACAACAAATCTGAAATCAACTCATCATGAGGGGCCACAGTGCCTCGTGGGTCTGTATACCCACATCCATATCCACACATGCAGTCAGAGGAGGCCCTAAGAACATCCCTGATGTAGGACATATGAAAACAGAGGAAGAAAAGAAGAGAAGTAAAAACTATAAAGGATAGATCAACTAGACTCTAACAGTGTGAATGAGATCATGTGTGAAGCATGTTCCTTTCCCCCTAGAGCTGTGACTGGTGAAGGCTGTGTTTAATGTGGATGCTCCCCTGGTGAGATGATTGCCTATGTGCAGCCATTACTTCCTATACCAGTGAGAGCTGAACGCTCAGATTTAAGAGAAGGTAACGATGTGCCTCGGTGTGGGCGCTCACACCTTGGATGTGTCTTAAATGGCACGCTATTCCGTATATATTCAACTACTTTTGAACCGCAGCCCATAAAGCTCTGGTCAAAAGTAGTGCACTAGGGAATAGGGTGCCATTTGGGATGGAACCCTTACCGGCTATACTGAATGTGTGAGGAAGGAAGGAAGGGAGGGAGGAAGGAATTAATTAAAAGTTGGTAAAACTGTAATAGGTTATATTTGGATCCCTGCATGTGCACATGGAAACAGCTATCAATGTGGCTTTTTCACTCACTTGTGTGAATGAACTATTGCAGTGAAAATATCTCTCTGGATCCATTTCTGACTTCAAAGGGGGAAAAAGATAGGAAAGAACAAAAGACATGTCTGCCATCCCCTGCTCACCTTAGTTCAGAAGATAGGGGGTTATAGCTGGACCAATTCCATGAGGTCAGATGGTCAGACCCCTGACCATGATTGGGCCACTTGATGGGTGGTTGCACAGCCTCACACGTCTCCGTGAATACTCATCTCCCAGGACCCATTACCAGCAGGTATATCTCACTGGTCATTCCCAAAGCCAACACCTCCTTTGGCCGCCATTCCTTCCAGTTCTCTGCTGCCAATGACTGGAACGAATTGCAAAAATCTCTGAAGCTGGAGACTCTTATCTCCCTCAATAACTTTAAGCATCAGTTGTCAGAGCACCTTACCGATCACTGCACCTGTACACAGCCCATCTGAAATTAGCCCACCCAACTACCTCATCCCTATATTGTTATTTATTTTGCTCTTTTGCACCCCAGTATCTCTATTTGCACATAATCTCTTGCACATCTAGCATTCCAGTGTTAATACTATTGTAACTATTCTGCACTATAGCCTATTTATTGCCTTACCTCCATAACTTGCTACATTTGCACACACTGTATATATATTTTCTGTTGTATTTCTGACTTTATGTTTTTTTTTTTACCCCATATGTAACTCTGTGTTGTTTTTATTGCACTACTTTGCTTTATCTTGGCCAGGTCGCAGTTGTAAATGAGAACCTGTTCTCAACTGGCTTACCTGGTTAAATAAAGGTGAAATAAAATAAAATAAATAAAAATTACATAGTGATAGATTTCTGAGGCATCGCTGCAGGTGTCTCACCCACACTAACACGCACGCATGTAAACACACACACACACACTTAAAACTGGGCATGCTGAGAATACTGATGGATTATTATGTGTCCCGTTAATTTGATCATAACACCAGCAATATTGTTAATGTCAAACTATTAACATTGGCCATCCCCTCCTTTCACAGTGAATGAAGACATTGATCCCTCCCCTCTCTCATCTCCCCCAGTCTGCTGGAAGGAGTCAGGCCATGGGCTTAATGGGAACTTAATGACTTTTTCACACCATAAATACTGCTGTCCACCAGAAACGGCATCAAACAAATGCTGTTTGACCATTTCCCTCTGCTCAGTGACCACATAGGTCCTCCAGGGGTTGATGATCAACACTCAGTGGCGACCCGTTGTTTTGCATGTTATTTTGGCATTAATACATGTCACATATCAATTTGCAAAAAATGTAAAAAAATGAATAATACATAATTGAGTTAATAAAGCCGCATACAAACATGGTCTCTTTTTTGCTTCTTGAGTAAGACAGGCCCAAAATGCAGGTGTTTGAGCATAGCTCAGTGCTTTCTGTGGTGGTGGGGCAGCCAGCGGAAAATACGGAGCATAGGGGTTGGTAATGTTCTCTAGTTGCGCCGTGATTGGCTCAGTGTTCTGTCACTCATGGGGACACTACATCACTGCAAAATCTACAGGGAGAGCTCGAAAATTCAAGCCCCTTGGGTGCTGCCATAGAGTCACATTAGATGTGCCCATCCAAGAAGACTCAAGGTCATTGGCCACAGATAAAATGACGTCAAATCACGTTATATCTACCGTAGCTTTGATTGGACTGATCATGTCAACATCATACCTTCAAAATCTTAGCTAGCAAGCTAGCAGTCATCATCATGAATCAAGTCGACAATCTACTGGCAAATCCTTTTCAATCCTTGTCATATGAAGATAAATTATGTAGAGAAATTATAGATAAAAGGTATCGGTGCTCATCGGCCATTGGAAATTACACAACAAGTTGGAAATCGTAAATTCAACAATGAGTGGTTTGGGAGGAATCAGTGTGTCACGATCGTCGTAAGAGGAAGCGGACCAAGGCGCAGCGTGAAATGCGTACATCTTTTATTGAGTACTATTAACAATAACAAAACAACAAAACGAAACGTGAAGTCCGCGGTCATAAACACAAACCACACGGAACAAGATCCCACAAATGACAAGTGCACAACAGGCTGCCTAAGTATGGTTCCCAATCAGAGACAACAAGACACAGCTGCCTCCGATTGGGAACCACCCCGGCCAACACAGAAATACACGATCTAGAAAAGAACACATAGAAAACAAAACATAGACACTACACATAGAAACTAACACCCTGGCTCAACATATAAGAGTCCCCAGAGCCAGGGCGTGACAGTACCCCCCCAAAGGCACGGACTGCGACCGCCAACTAAACCCAACAGGGGAGGGGCCGGGTGGGCATTCCGCCTCGGAGGCGGATCCGGCTCCGGGCGTGACCACCACTCTCTAACTACCCCCCCCGTAGCGCCCCTGGTCTGGTCTGGCCCCGCTGGCTGGAGCTGGACTGGACATCGGTGGAGCGGATTGCTTAGGTGTGGAGCAGCTGACCGGTACCTGACCAGGCACCGGTGAAACGGGCACGGGCTGTGCCGGACTGACGACGCGCACCACAGGCTTGGTGCGGGGAGCAGGGACGGGCCGGACCGGGCTGACGACGCGCACCACTGGCTTGGTGCGGGGAGCAGGAACGAGCCGGACCGGGCTGACGACGCGCACCACTGGCTTGGTGCGGGGAGCAGGAACAGGCCGGACCGGGCTGACGACGCGCCTCACTGGCTTGGTGCGGGGAGCAGGAACAGGCCGGACCGGGCTGACGACGCGCACCACTGGCTTGGTGTGGGGAGCAGGAACGGGCCGGACCGGGCTGACGACGTGCACCACAGGCTTGGTGCGGGGAGCAGAAACAGGCCGGACCGGGCTGGCGACGCGCACCACTGGCTTGGTGCAGGGAGCAGGAACAGGCCGGACCGGGCTGGCGACGCGCACCACTGGCTTGGTGCGAGGGGCAGGAACAGGCCGGGCCGGGCTGGCGACGTGCACCACAGGCTTGGTGCGAGGGACAGGAACAGGCCGGACCGGGCTGGCGACGCGCACCACTGGCTTGGTGCGAGGGGCAGGAACAGGCCGGGCCGGGCTGGCGACGCGCACCACAGGCTTGGTGCGAGGGGCAGGAACAGGCCGGGCCGGGCTGGCGACGCGCACCACAGGCTTGGTGCGAGGGGCAGGAACAGGCCGGGCCGGGCTGGCAACGCGCACCACAGGCTTGGTGCGAGGGGCAGGAACAGGCCGGGCCGGGCTGGCGGCGCGCACCACAGGCTTGGTGCGGGGAGCAGGAACGGGCCGGACCGGGCTGGCGACGCGCACCACAGGCTTGGTGCGGGGAGCAGGAACAGACCGGGCTGTGGAGACGGACTGGAGGTCTGGAGCGAAGAGCTGACACAACCCGTCCTGGCTGAATGCCTATTTTTACACACTCTGTGTGAGGCATCAGCACAGGACGTACAGGGCTGTGCACTCGTACTGGCACTACAGCACGTGGCACTGGCGCAGGATATCCGGGACCGAGGAGGGGTACTGGAGGCCACGAGCGTTGAGCCGGCACACTCCGTCCTGGCTGCATGCCCACCTTAGCACGACACGTGCGTGGTGCTAGCACTGGACGTACAGGTCTGTGCCGGACCACTCGCGGCACAGTACGCAGCTCCGCATACCTCGGAACCTGCCCAGTCTCACGCTGCCTAGCCTGAGTACGGGGAGTTGGCTCTGCTCTACCTCTAGGCTCCGCCAACCTCCCTTCCAGCCCCCCAAACCTGGTGGCCTCCTCTCCTAATCCACAAACTCGCCCTGTAGCTGCCTCCAGCAGCCCCGTCATCCATGCCGTGTGCACCCCCCCAAAAAAATTATTGGGGTTGCCTTTCGCCTGTCCGACGACGGCCCGGTTGGCGCCGCTTCTCCTCTCCTGCCTGGGTCTCCCCCTTCATCGCCCTCCAGTAATGGACGGCCTCCTCCTCCGTTATCCTCCCCCAACCGAGGAGGACATCTACCAACGTTACCTCCGGCGTTTGCTCCTGGAAACGCTGCTTGGTCCTGTTTTGGTGGGATCTTCTGTCACGATCGTCGTAAGAGGAAGCGGACCAAGGCGTAGCGTGAAATGCGTACATCTTTTATTGAGTACTATTAACAATAACAAAACAACAAAACGAAACGTGAAGTCCTCGGTCATAAACACAAACCTACACGGAACAAGATCCCACAAATGACAAGTGCACAACAGGCTGCCTAAGTATGGTTCCCAATCAGAGACAACAAGACACAGCTGCCTCCGATTGGGAACCACCCCGGCCAACACAGAAATACACGATCTAGAAAAGAACACATAGAAAACAAAACATAGACACTACACATAGAAACGAACACCCTGGCTCAACATATAAGAGTCCCCAGAGCCAGGGCGTGACACAGTGGCTAACTGCAAGCATTACAAAGCAATCCCTAGCCTGCTATTCAGTGGAATGGGTGTGTGGTCCAAGTCTGGGTTTCAGGGTCTCTTTTCCAAGCTTAAAAGGATAAACATTCAACATTGGCCATGCTGTCAATCCAGCATGACTTCTGCCGCGTTCAAAACAACTGGAAACTCAGAACTGGGAAATCTCAGACTTCAGTGAGTTCAAGACAACTGGGAACTGGGAAAGAAACTAGCTTAGACAGGGAAAATACGTTTTGAACAGTCATCCAACTCGGAATTCCAATTCGGGAACTTGGGCCTCTTTCTAGAGTTCTGACCTGAAGATCACTGATGTCATGATTCAACCCTGTGTTTTTCAGAGTTCCCAGTTGTCTTGAAAGCACTATATATCCAGAGAATGCCAGACTTTGATGTCAAAATTTGCCTACTAATGACCGCCACACCACCTTCCTGTTCAAGTGAGCACAGCACAACAAGGTGAGTCCAGAAATGTATTGTATGCTGCTGCATAAATTATGTCATATGCCAGGGAGATACAGTACCAGTCAAAAGTTTGGACACACCTACTCATTCCATGGTTTTCCTTTATTTTTTACTATTTTCTACATTGTAGAATAACAGTGAAGACATCAAAACTATGAAATAACACATATGGAATCATGTAGTAACCAAAAACGTGTTAAACAAATCAAAATATATTTTATATTTGAGATTCTTCAAAGTAGCCACCCTTTGCCTTCATGACAGCTTTGCACACTCTTGGCATTCTCTCAACCAGCTTCATGAGGAATGTTTTTCCAACCGTCTTGAAGGAGTTCCCACATATGCTGAGCACTTGTTGGCTGCTTTTCCTTCACTCTGCGGTCCAACTCATCCCAAACCATCTCAATTGGGTCGAGGTTGGGTGATTGTGGAGGCCAGGTCAACTGATGCAGCACTCCATCACTCTCCTTCTTGGTCAAATAGCCCTTACATCTCAATTGTCAGTATAAACCACATTTGTTTAAGCAAGTCAGCCATATCAGCTATGTTTTTTTTAAAGGCAGTAAATGAGGGTGAATGAACTGTTTCGCTGCCAGACAAGGCTCCGCTGATAGCCAGGTGTAGCAGTGGTAAGGTTTTGGGACTTCTGTTGGGACTCTGCTGTTGGGACAGCTTCATGTAAGCCCTAACAGTGTGTTTTCACCGTTTGTCACCGTTATAGTGCAATTAATGTATTGTTTAGTGTTGTGTTGTGTTGTGGCTTTGTTGGCATGCGTCTACATTTTTTGGGGGAGTTTGCCCCACCGAGATTTACATGCTAAAATCACCACTGAATACTCAGGAGGCAGGACTGAGGCTGGGCTTAGGTGTCATGCTGGAGAATGGACTGGACAGAAAGCAGGGGGGTCGTTCCATTTGATCAAATGGAACGACCCATGGGAGAGGTGCAGGGCTTGAAGGAGACTTTGATGCCACCCCAGATAAAGGGTCAGTGACAGGGTGACAGTGACATGACAGTATACCGGAAATGCAGGCTGTCCCCTGGCTGTCCCTACAAAGAAACACAGCAGCCATTATGTTCTGGCCGCCTGCTTGGATATGACAGCTTTGGGAGCGCTGAAGTAGTAGGTGATGAAAGCATGATGAAAATGGCAGCAGTCTTGGTGTTCATGCACATGCGTGTTTGGTAGTATGTGTGTGGAACTTGGAAGGTAGGTGATTTCCAAAATCCTCCCCCTGTGCTGGTTTTCCCCAGGCTTTGTTGGCCTGTCAGCATAGATTACTGTGAAGTTGATGAGATTGGACAGAGGCACAACTACAGTGGGCCATGAGAATGATGCGATTGGTCAGGGACTCGTTCCAAGAAGGCAGCTAGAGACACCTGATTGGTCAAAATAATACTTGTAGACGCTGATGAGGTTGATGTGATTGGGCGGTGGCAGATTCAGAGGTGATAATGACATTGACATTGGTGGTCAGGGACCGACAAAACACTTTGGTCTAATACCGCTGAAATGCTGCATTTGGTTGTTAATGCCATCGCTGAATAGTACCTAACTATCGAAATGGCCAAGAGCTGTGTTGTTTTCTGGAGAGACACTTCTCATGTTAATCCACAGAGACAGATAACCAGAGAGAAATATGATCATGTGACTACCGTTCATTTATGGATGCATCCATATTAATCAGTCAATGCTGGATATGAGGGATAAAGTGAGCGCAAAACGAGAGAGAACTACGGGGAAGAGAAAAATCAAGAGGCGGAATCCACAGCTTTATAACTGGGGGCTGATGTAGTGTGAGATGGGAGGAGGGGGGGTTATTTCATCTTAAGGATGCTTGATTTAGGATACATCAAGAAAAGGGATGTTTATTTCCTCATCAAAAGTGCAGTTCAAGTGTCTGAGGCCACCTGGCCCTACTGCGTAATCCCTGTTTCTGTGAACAGCCTAGTTCCCAAACCCCAGCCCTCCTCTCTCCATACCCTCCTCTGTGTTATAGACTCATGATCAGAAGAGGGGGGTAAGATATCTGTTTTTCAGCACTAGACTGATTTTAATTCATCCAGGGCTATAAAGGCCATTCCATGTCATGCTGGAAGCCACTGCATGATAACCAGGGATAATGCTTTTTATTTTTCAGCTGTCTTAAGCACAGAGTTGAATAACAAATCATTAAGATCTACTGTACTGTGACAAATGGGACATGTTTTTGTTAAATGTTGTATTGCTGTCCGGGATAGATCTATTATTTGTATTCTAGTACCAAACAATCTTCAAATACAAGTTGATGAAATATGCTCTCTTTGAGTTTGATTCTCTTGTATCAATAATATAACATTTGGCCGTTGGCAGTATTGAGGGGTTTTCTAATGACTTTCCGACTGAGTGACATTTTAGTATTCAACACATTTACTGTAACATGCAAAGGCTCAGTAATCAAACAGACAGAAGCAGAAGATGGCTTATCAGGCCAACTGCTGACAGACCACATCGTTGCACAGCCAGGCCGACACAGCTCTGCAACCAACTCATTTGTTGGTGTAAGTGATCCCAGAGATATTGATCCAGTATGTGAAGATTTCCCTGGGAAAACACACAAACAACTACTCACCGGTGTCCAGAGGAAACCATCCACAATGCTTAACCTGGAAATGGAACTAGTACATGAACAGCATGTATCAGGGTTTCCCCAACCACAGGTGTCCCCCATAAACACTTGTGTTCGTTGGACACATTTTAGGTGTCTATAATCAGTCTTGTTATGGACTATGTGTCCAGAAAAAAATTGAGGAAATAAAGGGAAAAGATGGGAGATGCAAACACATGAGGGTGACAAGGAAGTCACACAATCAGTGGAGAAAAGTCAAACTTCCCCAGAATGAAGTGACATGCAGTGTTCTCCATCAGAGGTCACAGCTTGATTAAATAACTCTCTATGTCATACTGTTTCTGTCTCTCTCTTTCTCTCCCTCTCCCTATCTCTCTCTCACTGTCTCCCTCTCTCCCCCCTCTCTCTCTCTCTCTCTCTCTCTCTGTGTCTCTCTCTCTCTCTCTCTCCCTCTCTGTCTCTCTCTCTCTCTCTCTCTCTCTCTCTCTCTCTCTCTCTCTCTCTCTCTCTCTGTCTCACTCTATTTCTACATATCTCTCTCTCTCTCTTCTCTTCCCCCATCTCTCTCCATCTCGTCTCCCTGAATGTGCTCAATCCCATCAGACGACTTTGAATAAATTGTTGTTGCCTGGGTAATTGCTTGGTTTTGGAGAAAATTAAATTGATTTCATCGGGAGAGACTCTGAGACTCTGTATGTCTTTGTGTTGGATGACTTTCAAAAGCAGACACGTTGTTCTATCAGAGCTGAGGATGACAGGCAGTCCAAGCTCTAGATTGAAGTTTAGCCTCTGCTGCTACTGGCCAGCACTTTGTTGGAGGACATTTTACAAATAATTATACTTTTCTGGAGGGGAATTTTCTCATTTTAATTGCCTCATGGCGTTGCTTTGATGGGAAAATCGATCTGTACTCATGAATACCTACAACTGGGTCCTCTGTTAGTGTGTTAAGAGGACCGTATTGAGTAGTTTGTCATTGACTTTGGTCCAAATATTGATTGCCAAGAGAGACAGAGAAGGAGCGCTCAAGAAATAATGGGAGAGAGACAGAGAGAGACAGAGAGAGAACGACATTGGGTGGGGAGGTGAGAGAGAGAGAAGAGGAGAGGGAGAGAATGCTGTGGACTGTAGAAAATGTGTGTTTCTGTCAGTAGAATCGGCCTCATCATTCTCTGTCTGTTTGTGATCCACATTGTTCAGTTCTTTCCTCTCACTCTTCCTGCAGCCCGGGATAAAGAAAGAACACAGCTCAACCTATTCTAGTCAACATTTGCCATTGACAATACCCAAAGAAAAGGGGAAAGTGAAAGAGAGAGGGGAGAAAATGACCAGAGACAGACTGAGACAGAGATCACTGGTTGTCACAGTGCTCCTGTTTCTTAGAAGCACATTTTCTCAACTCTCCCTGTTCTTCCTATTTTTCCCTGTTTGTTTACGACCAAACCAAAACACTCATTGTGTTGCATGAATAGACTTGTGCTCAGCTGAGATGGTTGGTGTGTCAGGTATGTTCTCAAGGTGTTTGTGTGTAATGCCTCCACAGCCACAGGAGCCATTCCCATCTTGACTGCTATAACCCCTTGGCTTAATACACAGCAACTCACTACATAGCATCACATTCCACCAAGCTTTTATAATATTAGCTTCGTAACACACGTTTAGAATCCTAGGCTATGCCCCCACCAGACCACTCTCCTCACAAGTTTGATTCAATGGAATTTGCTCGTTTTTAAAATCGTTATTAAAATAAAGTGTCCAATCAAAAGTTGGCAATCATAATAAGACCATTCCATGTGGCTGTAGCAGATAGAACATGATAACATGAGTGTTTCAGAGTGCACCACTCAGAGGCATGGACAGTCCTATGAGAGTGTGTTGCTCTTTGATGAGCATATTGTACTTCAGCGTCCTTCATTTCACTAAAGTAATGATCTTTACTGAATGGGGACTGTGTGTTTGAAACAGAGACAGAAGAGGGAGAAATAGGGCTTAGGTTGAGAGGAGCTCAAACGTGTTCTAAGCAGATGGAACCGCATGGCTTAGGGCACTCACTCTGTGTGACTGAGTTGTTCTGCGCCTGTGTGTGTGTTCTGTTCTTCGTGAGTGAGAGCATATGTTACAGCCAGCCTTGAGTGTTTATGCAAAAATACATACATTATACTGTACGTGTGTGCGTTATACAAATGTTTGCATGTGAGTGTGAAAGGATAGCATGTGTGTGTCTAAACCATTTAAATGAGATGGTTCTGAGTGATGGGGCTGTAGGCTGAACCACTATTCATTATTATTGATTAGAGGAGATTCTGGGTTCTTGGTTCATTAAGAGAACATTAATATAACATTAGCATAGCCAAAATACATCATTGGTGCATGCTGAGAGCACGATTATGGTGAGTATTTTTCCATTGTGTGTGTGTGTGTGTGTGTGTGTGCGCGCGCTCTTGTGTGAGCGTGTGTAGCCTACATACACAGTTAGATTTCCTCTGAAAGCAGGATTGCTCCAGTACATTTTCTGAAGGCTTTGTACATTTAAGTGTAAGTGTAGGCTATTTATCTTTTTAAGTAGCATTGTCATTACAATGGAAGCAGAAAAGTAGAGCCCCACTTTGTTTGGTTTGGGTTGAGTCACCCTGTTCATGTAGCCTACAGAACCATGGAAGAGTATGTTATCAGCTTAGTTGAGTTGTTCTGTATCCATTAACAAGACAGCATAAAACAGTCATCACTTTGTTCTTACTAATAACACTGAGTAGGCCTGCAGTATGTGCCCCTGATATGGACCAGAGGACACTACACTACTACTCACATCAACACATGAGTAGAACAACGCCAGCCATTTGGGCTTTAATTTAGTCTGTCGCTCTCTCTCTCTCTCTCTCTCTCTCTTGCTCTCGCTCTCGCTCGCTCTCTCGCTCTCTCTCTCCCTCTCTCCCTCTCTCCCTCTCTCTCACTCTCTCGCTCTCTCGCTCTCTCGCTCTCTCTCTCGCTCTCTCGCTCTCTCGCTCTCTCTCTCTCTCTCTCTCTCGCTCTCTCGCTATCTCTCTCTGTGTCTGTCTCTGCCTCTGTCTCTGCCTCTCTCTCTCTGTCTCTGCCTCTCTCTGTCTGAGAGAGAGAGAGCTCCCATCCTGCTGCCTGTAACAGACGTCCTCTCTCTCACTCAGCGTGCTGACGGACAGGTGGGCTAGTTGTATACAGGGAACATGCTCATGAAGCACGCTCTTGGAGTGGAAGAGAGAGTGTTCTTTATTCCAGAGTGTTGGGGTGAGGAAGGGTGTCAGTGTGTGGTTGACGTGTTCCCTATGGTGAGAACATGGAGTGTCTCGTAGTTAGGCTTGCAAAGCTAATGGTAATTTACCAAAGTTACCAGAATCTTTGGTTATTTGGGTAATTAAAAGAAAATATATGACAATCGATGGTAACTTTGGTAATTTATACTTTATTAACTTTCATATATAGTCTACATTTTGTCCATATTGTCCATGAGTTTCTAGTAGATAGCCATATAATTCAAGAGAAAATAGCCTAATTGTCACACTCTGGCTCCGGGACTTGTATTTGAGCCAGGGTGTATTCGTGTTGTTGGGGTTTGTTTTGGTTAGGTTGGGAATAGGGTGTGTTCATTTGGGTGTGTGTGGTTTTGGTTAGTTCTTGTGTAGTCATGTGACTCCCAATCGGAGGTAACGAGTGTCAGCTGTCGGCTCGTTATCTCTGATTGGGAGCCATATTTATCTGTATGTTTTCCTTTGGGTGTTGTGGGTTTTTGTTCCGTTTCGGTCGGTGTACCGTGGACTTCATGAGTCGTCTTTTGTTTGTAGTTCGAAACTTTAATTAATAAAGTCATGTTTCTTGCACACGCTGCGCCTTGGTCTCCTTCGCTCCTAGACGACCGTGACAGAAAAACCCACCATTCTAGGACCAAGCGGCGTGTCAAGCGGCAACAGGATCCACCTACACAGGATTCATGGACATGGGAGGAGATACTGGATGGAAGGGGTCCTTGGGCACAACCGGGAGAATATCGCCGCCCTCGTGAAGAGCTGGAGGCAGCTAAAGCCGAGAGGAGGCAATATGAGGAGGCAGCACAGAGGCAAGGCTGGAAGCCCGTGAGCACTAGCCAAAAATTTCTTGGGGGGGGCCTTAAAGGGAGTGTGGCGAAGTCAGGTAGGAGACCTGCGCCTACTCCCTGTACTTACCGTGGAGAGCGAGAGTACGGGCAGACACCGTGTTACGCAGTAGAGCGCATGGTGTCTCCTGTACGCGTGCATAGCCCGGTTCGGTACATTCCAGCTCCACGTATCGGCCGGGCTAGATTGAGCGTTGAGCCGGATGTCATGAAGCCGGCCCAACGCATCAGGCCACCAGTGCGTCTCCTCGGGCCGGCTTACATGGCACCAGCCTTACGCATGGTGTCCCCGGTTCGCCTACATAGCCCGGTGCGGGTTATTCCTCCTTCCCGTACTGGTCGGGCGACGGGGAGCATACAACCAGGTAAGGTTGGGCAGGCTCAGTGCTCAAGGGAGCCAGTAAGCCTGCACGGTCCGGTATTTCCGGCGCCACCTCCCCGCTCCAGCCCAGTACCACCAGTGCCTACACCACGCACCAAGCCTCCTGTGTGTCCCCAGAGTCCTGTGCGTCCTGTTGCTGCTCCCCGCACTAGCCCTGAGATGCGTGTCCTCAGCCCGGGACCACCAGTTCCGGCACCACGCACCAGGCCTATAGTGCGTCTCGGCCGGCCAGAGTCTGCCGTCTGCCCAACGGCGCCTGAACTGCCCGTCTGCCCAACGGCGCCTGAACTGCCCGTCTGCCCAACGGCGCTTGAACTGCCCGTCTGCCCAACGGCGCCTGAACTGCCTGTCTGCCCAACGCCGTCTGAACTGTCCGTCTGCCAAGCGCTGCATGAACTGCCCGTCTGTACTGAGCCTGCAAAGCCGCCCGTCTGCCATGAGCCTTCAGAGCCGTCCGCCAGACCGGAGCCGCTAAAGCCTTCCGCCAGACAGGAGCCGCTAGAGCCTTCCGCCAGACAGGATCAGCCAGAGCCTTCCGCCAGACAGGATCAGCCAGAGCCTTCCGCCAGACAGGATCAGCCAGAGCCTTCCGCCAGACAGGATCAGCCAGAGCCTTCCGCCAGACAGGATCAGCCAGAGCCTTCCGCCAGACAGGATCAGCCAGAGCCTTCCGCCAGACAGGATCAGCCAGAGCCTTCCGCCAGACAGGATCAGCCAGAGCCTTCCGCCAGACAGGATCAGCCAGAGCCGTCCGCCAGACAGGATCAGCCAGAGCCTTCCGCCAGCCATGAGCAGCCAGATCCGTCAGCCTGCCATGAGCAGCCAGATCCGTCAGCCAGCCATGAGCAGCCAGATCCGTCAGCCTGCCATGAGCAGCCAGATCCGTCAGCCAGCCATGAGCAGCCAGATCCGTCAGCCAGCCATGAGCAGCCAGATCCGTCAGCCAGCCATGAGCAGCCAGATCCGTCAGCCAGCCATGAGCCGTCCAGCCAGGATCCGCCAGAGCCGTCCAGCCGGGGTCCGCCAGCCAGCCAGGATCCGCCAGAGCCAGCCAGCCAGGATCTGCCATTCAGTCCGGTGCTGCCCCTTAGTCCGGTGCTGCCCCTTAGTCTGGTGCTGCCCCTTATCCTGGTGCTGCCCCTTAGTCCGGTGCTGCCCCTTAGTCCGGTGCTGCCTCTTAGTCCGGTGCTGCCCCTTAATCCGGTGGGGTTAAGTTGGAGGGTGGTCAGTTGGAGGAGGCTACGGAAGCGGGTAGTGACTATGGTGGGGTGGGGACCACGACCAGAGCCGGAACCACCGCCGAAGAGGTATGCCCACCCAGCCCTCCCTGGGTTAGCCCTAGTTGAGGCGCGGTCGCAGTCCGCGCCTTTAGGGGGGGTACTGTCACACTCTGGCTCCGGGACTTGTATTTGAGCCAGGGTGTATTCGTGTTGTTGGGGTTTGTTTTGGTTAGGTTGGGAATAGGGTGTGTTCATTTGGGTGTGTGTGGTTTTGGTTAGTTCTTGTGTAGTCATGTGACTCCCAATCGGAGGTAACGAGTGTCAGCTGTCGGCTCGTTATCTCTGATTGGGAGCCATATTTATCTGTATGTTTTCCTTTGGGTGTTGTGGGTTTTTGTTCCGTTTCGGTCGGTGTACCGTGGACTTCATGAGTCGTCTTTTGTTTGTAGTTCGAAACTTTAATTAATAAAGTCATGTTTCTTGCACACGCTGCGCCTTGGTCTCCTTCGCTCCTAGACGACCGTGACACTAATTAATGATGGCATTCAACAATCAACAATGGCAACTCTTCAATTATTTACTTTTTTCACAACTGCCACCAGTTTGGTGCTAAAAATATTTACAACAAAGACATAGTAAAATAAATAAAAGTGTAAAATAAATAAAGGATTTTTCATGTTGCCAATGGTATTCACTAAGTTGATAGTTTATATTTATGATGTTTTACAGCTGTGTCATTCCCAAAAATGTTTTAATCATCCTATTTTATGTATTTCATTTATCACACAGAGGCCCAGAGATAATTAGACTCCTGTAGTAATCTTAAGTATCTAAAAAGGCCATTTGATGTCTTGTGATGAATTCCATAAAATCCTTGATCCAAAATTCTGGTAGTTTACTGGTACATTTCAAAGGTTTCCAGTAAAATAACCTCCCTTTGTAAACCTACTCATAGTAGAGCACTGTAATGTTGTGGGATTGGTAAAATCACTGATGATGATCACAGTCTCATATACAGTGGGGAGAACAAGTATTTGATACACTGCCGATTTTGCAGGTTTTCCTACTTACAAAGCATGTAGAGGTCTGTAATTTTTATCATAGTACACTTCAACTGTAAAAGACGGAATCTAAAACAAAAATCCAGAAAATCACATTGTATGATTTTTAAGTAATTAATTTGCATTTTATTGCATGACATAAGTATTTGATACATCAGAAAAGCAGAACTTAATATTTGGTACAGAAACCCTTGTTTGCAATTACAGAGATCATACGTTTCCTGTAGGTCTTGACCAGGTTTGCACACACTGCAGCAGGGATTTTGGCCCACTCCTCCATACAGACCTTCTCCAGATCCTTCAGGTTTCGAGGCTGTTGCTGGGCAATACGGACTTTCAGCTCCCTCCAAAGATTTTCTATTGGGTTCAGGTCTGGAGACTGGCTAGGCCACTCCAGGACCTTGAGATGCTTCTTACGGAGCCACTCCTTAGTTGCGCTGGCTGTGTGTTTCGGGTCGTTGTCATGCTGGAAGACCCAGCCACGACCCATCTTCAATGCTCTTACTGAGGGAAGGAGGTTGTTGGCCAAGATCTCGCGATACATGGCCCCATCCATCCTCCCCTCAATACGGTGCAGTCGTCCTGTCCCCTTTGCAGAAAAGCATCCCCAAAGAATGATGTTTCCACCTCCATGCTTCACGGTTGGGATGGTGTTCTTGGGGTTGTACTCATCCTTCTTCTTCCTCCAAACACGGCGAGTGGAGTTTAGACCAAAAAGCTCTATTGTTGTCTCATCAGACCACATGACCTTCTCCCATTCCTCCTCTGGATCATCCAGATGGTAATTGGCAAACTTCAGACGGGCCTGAACATGCGCTGGCTTGAGCAGGGGGACCTTGCGTGCGCTGCAGGATTTTAATCCATGACCGCGTAGTGTGTTACTAATGGTTTTCTTTGAGACTGTGGTCCCAGCTCTCTTCAGGTCATTGACCAGGTCCTGCCGTGTAGTTCTGGGCTTATCCCTCACCTTCCTCATGATCATTGATGCCCCACGAGGTGAGATCTTGCATGGAGCCCCAGACTGAGGGTGATTGACCGTCATCTTGAACTTCTTCCATTTTCTAATAATTGCGCCAACAGTTGTTGCCGTCTCACCAAGCTGCTTGCCTATTGTCCTGTAGCCCATACCAGCCTTGTGCAGCTCTACAATTTTATCCCTGATGTCCTTACACAGCTCTCTGGTCTTGGCCATTGTGGAGAGGTTGGAGTCTGTTTGATTGAGTGTGTGGACAGGTGTCTTTTATACAGGTCACGAGTTCAAACAGGTGCAGTTAATACAGGTAATGAGTGGAGAACAGGAGGGCTTCTTAAAGAAAAACTAACAGGTCTGTGAGAGCCGGAATTCTTACTGGTTGGTAGGTGATCAAATACTTATGTCATTCAATAAAATGCAAATTAATTACTTAAAAATCATACAATGTGATTTTCTGGATTTTTGTTTTAGATTCCGTCTCTCACAGTTGAAGTGTACCTATGATAAAAATTACAGACCTCTACATGCTTTGTAAGTAGGAAAACCTGCAAAATCGGCAGTGTATCAAATACTTGTTCTCCCCACTGTAGATCTTTCCAGCTGTGTCTGCTCACCACTGCCCCCCTCTGTCCTCTCCACTGCTCACAGTGCTGCTAGTTAGAGAATGTACAGTACTGTATGGTCCAGCCCTAAAGAGCCCTGTATGGTCCCACCTTATCTCAGAGACTGGGGCTGCACAACCGATTGTTTACTCTGTACTGTATCAAAGATGTGTTCATTGCTTTTAAATGGACACAACCTGAAACTGTTCCTCTTGCAAATATATTGTTTCTGGATATTGACGTCAAACCACACCTGTCCATAAAACACTGGGTAAACATTTAGGTGAAACCCTCTCTGTGGTTGATTGAACTGGGCCTGTGAGTGTCTCTTCCAGACTGGCCTGCCACACAGTCAAACGAGCATCTAGCAAGTAATGTTCCCAAATAAAGTGGGTGAAATTATGTGTTTGGTGATATATTTTTGAAAGTATATTTAGTTTGTGTTTGCAGTTGAATATTAATTAGACTTTGCCTACAGTATAGCAGATGCTCTTATCTTGGTTTTACTCAAATGCACTCATTTTAATTACATCACTTTCAGAGCCAAGATTAAGCAACAAATGTATTCAATTCTGATGCAAGTAGTCTTTGTTGATTTTGTCAGATGGCAGTTTCCAAACCATCACAATATGATTAATTTGTTTTATGTAGTAACAACATGTGCCTCAGTGATAATGGAATACACATTCAAAGCCCCCTAATGCAACACATCATCACTGGTCTGTTGTTAAGAGGTGTGTGATGGCAGTCTCTGAGACATTAGTCAGACTGTCAGAGACAGTTTCTGGGTCTCAAGCAGCTGTTGACATTGACCTGCTGTTATCAAGCTATAATAAGTGTGTTGTTTCCTATCAGAAGCTCATTTTTCATGTGGTGCTGTAGAGTTCTGTCACACATAGCTCAGTCTCCCCCCCTGCCGTGTCAGCTATCTGGCTGTGTGCTATCTCTGTGTGAATGTGAAATAATGTGTGAGTGTGCATTTGTCCGTCCGTGCGTGCCTGTGATGTGCATCTGTGTGTTCAAACCTGTGTCTTGGTAAGCTTTGTTTCTTTGTGTATTGACCTTCTATTTGATGGTCTCTAGCAACATTTCATATCTGTCTATTGTGTGTGTGGTCCTGGGCATTGATGACAGACAGCCTTGATGGCCTGACAGTACAGTTCTCACCAGCCGCCTGTCTCTCTGTGACGTCAGTCATTTGGCTCCTGTTGCTCAGTGATTGTGTTTGCATCCCACATGGCACCCTATTCCCTATATAGTGCACTTCTTTCTACCAGGGCCCATAGGGCTCAGGTCAAAAGTAGTGCGCTATATAGGGAAAGGAATAGTGTGCCATTTGGGATGAACCCTGTGTCTGCCGAGTAGCATTAGCCAGGCGCTGCCCAGCCCTGTCTGTCTTTATGAACCCCCTGACTCACACAGAGAGAGAGAGAGAGAGAGAGAGAGAGAGAGAGAGAGAGAGAGAGAAAGAGAGAGAGAGAGAGAGAGAGAGAGAGAGAGAGAGAGAGACACTCTCCCAGACCTGCGGGACCCCCCCCAGGACCTACACATAGAGGACCCCCGCAGAGAGGACCTACATCCAGACCACAGCACCATCAGCCACATCTACACCCCCACCCCCACCAATTAACTCCCCCCCAAGTCAACCATGCCCACACCCCATTTAGGCCCCCTCAGATCAGACCTATGCCCCTCCTACCCACCCCAAGCCCCCCACTCCCACAAAGAGGGCCTCAACATGAAAGTCACACATACGCCCAGGCTGTGAGCAGGCAAACAGGCCCAACACCCACTCTTACACTAGCCCAAGCCAATGGCATGTACCAGATGCTCAGCAGGCTCTGCTCACAATTACTGGCCTGAGGCCAAACCACACAACCAACAACATTAGACACTTTATGGAACACAAAGCCTTCACTATTTCATCCTGGAATATCCAAGGCCTGAGGTCATCTGCCTTTGGCCTAAAGAGCAGGAATCTGGACTTGTCATCCTACAAGAAACATGGTATAGAGGAGACGGACCCACTGGTTGCCCACTAGGTTACAGAGAGCTGGTAGTCCCATCCACCAAACTACCAGGTGTGAAACAGGGAAGGGACTCAGGGGCTATGCTAATTTGGTATAGAGCAGACCTAACTCACTCTATTCAATTAATCAAAACAGGAACATTTTTCATTTGGTTAGAAATTCAAAAGGAAATTATCTCAACAGAGAAAAATGTCCTCCTGTGTGCTACCTATATCCCCCCACTAGAATCCCCATACTTTAATGAAGACAGCTTCTCCATCCTGGAGGGGGAAATCAATCATTTCCAGACCCTGTGGCGACCTAAATGCCAGAACTGGACAAGAACCTGACACCCTCAGCACACAGGGGGACAAACACCTACCCGGAGGTGACAGCATTCCCTCCCCCATATGCCCCCCTAGGCACAACTACGACAACATAACCAACAAAAACAGGTCACGACTCCTGCAGCTCTGTCGCACACTGGGTATGTACATAGTCAATGGTAGGCTTCGAGGGGACTCCTATAGTAGGTATACCTATAGCTCATCTCTTGGCAGTAGTACTGTAGACTACTTTATCACTGACCTCAACCCAGAGTCTCTCAGAGCGTTCACAGTCAGCCCACTGACACCCCTATCAGACCACAGCAAAATCACAGTCTACTTGAACAGAGCAATACTCAATCATGAGCCATCAAAGCCAAAGGAACTGAATAAAATTAAGAAATGTTATAGATGGAAGGAAAGTAGTGTTGAAACCTACCAAAAAACAATTAGGCAACAACAAATTCAATCCATTCTAGACAACTTCCTGGACAAAACGTTCCACTGTAATAGTGAAGGTGTAAACTTGGCAGTAGAAAACCTAAACAGTATATTTGACCTCTCAGCTTCCCTATCAAATCTAAAAATCTCTAACAGAAAACCAAAGAAAAGTAACAACAGTGATAAATGTTTTGATGAAGAATGAAAAACCTAAGAAAGAAATTGAGAAACCTATCCAACCAAAAACATAGAGACCCAGAAAACCTGAGCCTACGCCTTCACTATGGTGAATCACTAAAACAATACAGAAATACACTACGGAAAAAGAAGGAACAGCATGTCAGAAATCAGCTCAATGTAATTGAAGAATCCATAGACTTTAACCACTTCTGGGAAAATTGGAAAACACTAAACAAACAACAACACGAAGAGCTATCTATCCAAAACGGAGATGTATGGGTAATCCACTTCTCCAATCTTTTTGGCCCTATAACAGAGAACAAACAGCAAAAAAAATATACATGATCAAATGCAAATCTTAGAATCAACTATTAAAGACTACCAGAACCCACTGGATTCTCCAATTACATTGAATGAACTACAGGACAAAATACAAACCCTCCAACCCAAAAAGGCCTGTGGTGTTGATGGTATCCTCAATGAAATGATAATAATAATAAGACATTTAGCAGACGCTTTTATCCAAAGCGACTTACAGTCATGCGTGCATACATTTTTGTGTATGGGTGGTCCCGGGGGATCGAACCCACTACCTTGGCGTTACAAGCGCCATGCTCTACCAGTTGAGCTACAGAGGAGCACCAATATATATACAAATATACAGACCACAAAGTTAAATTAGCTATACTTAAACTCTTTAACATCATCCTTAGCTCTGGCATCTTCCCCAATATTTGGAACCAAGGACTGATCACCCCAATCCACAAAAGTGGAGACAAATTTGACCCCAATAACTACCGTGGGATATGCGTCAACAGCAACCTTGGGAAAATCCTCTGCATTATCATTAACAGCAGATAGTTCATTTCCTCAGTGAAAACAATGTACTGAGCAAATGTCAAATTGGCTTTTTACCAAATTACCGTACGACAGACCACGTATTCACCCTGCACACCCTAATTGACAAACAAACAAACCAAAACAAAGGCAAAGCCTTCTCATGCTTTGTTGATTTCAAAAAAGCTTTTGACCGAATTTGGCATGAGGGTCTGCTATACAAATTGATGGAAAGTGGGGTTGGGGGAAAAACATACGACATTATAAAATCCATGTACACAAACAACAAGTGTGCGGTTAAAATTGGCAAAAAACACACACATTTCTTTCCACAGGGCCGTGGGGTGAGACAGAGATGCAGTTTAAGCCCCACCCTCTTCAACATATATATCAACGAATTGGCGAGGGCACTAGAACAGTCTGCAGCACCCGGCCTCACCCTACTAGAATCTGAAGTCAAATGTCTACTGTTTGCTGATGATCTGGTGCTTCTGTCACCAACCAAGGAGGGCCTAGAGCAGCACCTAGATCTTCTGCACAGATTCTGTCAGACCTGGGCCCTGACAGTAAACCTCAGTAAGACAAAAATAATGGTGTTCCAAAAAAGGTCCAGTTGCCAGGACCACAAATACAAATTCCATCTAGACACCGTTGCCCTAGAGCACACAAAAAACGATACATACCTCGGCCTAAACATCAGCGCCACAGGTAACTTCCACAAAGCTGTGAATGATCTGAGAGACAAGGCAAGAAGGGCCTTCTATGCCATCAAAAGGAACATAAAATTTGACATACCAATTAGGATCTGGCTAAAAATACTTGAATCAGTTATAGAACCCATTGCCCTTTATGGTTGTGAGGTCTGGGGTCCGCTCACCAACCAAGAATTCACAAAATGGGACAAACACCAAATTGAGACTCTGCACGCAGAATTCTGCAAAAACATCCTCCGTGTACAACGTAAAACACCAAATAATGCATGCAGAGCAGAATTAGGCCAATACCCGCTAATTATCAAAATCCAGAAAAGAGCCGTTAAATTCTATAACCACTTAAAAGGAAGCGATTCCCAAACCTTCCATAACAAAGCCATCACCTACAGAGAGATGAACTTGGAGAAGAGTCCCCTAAGTAAGCTGGTCCTGGGGCTCAGTTCACAAACACAAACAGACCCCACAGAGCCCCAGGACAACAACAACAACACAATTAGACCCAACCAAATCATGAGAAAACAAAAAGAGAATTACTTGACACATTGGAAAGAACAAACAAAAAAACAGAGCAACTAGAATGCTATTTGGCCCAAAACAGAGAGTACACAGTGGCAGAATACCTGACCACTGTGACTGACCCAAACTTAAGGATAGCTTTGACTATGTACAGACTCAGTGAGCATAGCCTTGCTATTGAGAAAGGCCGCCGTAGGCAGACCTGGCTCTCAAGAGAAGGCAGGCTATGTGCACACTGCCCACAAAATGAGGTGGAATCTGAGCTGCACCTCCTGCCAAATGTATGACCATATTAGAGACACATATTTCCCTCAGATTACAGCGATCCACAAAGAATTCGAAAACAAACCCAATTTTGATAAACTCCCTTATCTACTGGGTGAAAATCCACAGTGTGCCATCACAGCTGCAAGATTTGTGACCTGTTGCCACAAGAAAAGGGCAACCAGTGAAGAACAAACACCATTGTAAATACAACCCATATTTATGTTTATTTATTTTCCCATTTGTACTTGTTTCCTATTTGCACATTGTTACAACACTGTATATATACATAATATGACATTTGAAATGTCTTCAGTCTTTTGAAACTTCTGAGTGTAATGTTTACTGTTAATATTTATTGTTTATTTCACTTTTGTTTACTATCTACTTCACTTGCTTTGGCAATGTTAACATACGTTTCCCATGCCAATAAAGCCCTTCAATTGAAATTGAATTGAATTGAGAGAGAGAGAGAGAGAGAGAGAGAGAGAGAGAGAGAGAGAGAGAGAGAGAGAGAGAGAGAGAGAGAGAGAGAGAGAGAGAGAGAGAGAGAGAGAGAGAGAGAGAGAGAGAGAGATTGACAGTCTGCACACATACGCCACAGACAGTATTGGTCATGCTGAGAGTCAATGACTAGCTCTCGCTCTCTACATAATAAAGCATATCTCCCTCTAGTCTGGACAGACCTATTCAACAGGTGGAACTGTGGAACGCAGCATGACCATGACCACGCTGGGATGACCTGACCCTGAACATGACCATGCTTGTCATCGGTCACATCATCAATACTGACAGCCACAGATGTAGTTCAGATAGAAAATACAAGTATAAGGTGATGAGATGAAAGTTGAACGGAGTGAAAAGGGAGACAGCGGTTACAGTTAGACCAGCCATCTGTCTGTCCAGTCAGAGGTCAAACACACCCTCCCCTGTCCTCTACACTGCACTCTTCTATAACCTCCAGCATGCTGCCTAGAGAGGTGTAAAGACGTGTTGTTTACTGTACGTAGCCCTTTAAGAGAAGCCAGGCACCATTACTCCATTACTCCTACTGTGAGCCACAGTCTCATGTTCCCTGCCTCATTAGAGCCCAGTATTATTATTTCAATTTCACAACGGCAGCACAGCTCCTCTCCCACCGGCCGCAGGGACAGCAGCCATGGAAATGATGAGCTGGGGTGTTGTTGTTGTGTTCCTGATC
The DNA here is from genome assembly GCF_964263955.1 of Coregonus lavaretus. NCBI lineage: Eukaryota > Metazoa > Chordata > Actinopteri > Salmoniformes > Salmonidae > Coregonus > Coregonus lavaretus. The sequence continues at coordinate 51,969,485 of NC_139989.1, forward strand.
CTTTCTTCTCTCTTTGACTCATAGAGCCAGACTGGCTGTTCTGAAGGCCAGAGTGGGAGGATTAGATTAAAGTCCTCTCAGGAAGGATCAACGTGAGAGTGGGTAATTGAACAGTGGAGTGTGTTCTCCTTCCCCTGAGCCATCCCTGTGACAATCACATTCAGCAACCCAGAAAGAAAAACACAAGATGAGTTGGAAGAGAGGAGGCGAAACGGAAAACTGCAGTTTAATTGAGCTTAAGTTGGGCCAGAGGATTGATTTCCAGGATGCTACATCACAACAACAAAATAACAACAACAACAGGATGAGAACAGTGATTTATAGCTTGGCCCTATAGACCTAAATGATGCTTCTGCTGACATCATCTGTTTGTGTGAGTCAATAGGGCAGCAGAGAGCACCATGGCAACAACATTAACCATGGATGGTTCTCACCTCTGTCTTCCCTTATGGGACTGTCTGCACTCTGCAGCCCAAACACAGCTGTCTGTGTGGATTCCTTGAATAGGGCTTAAAACATACTGTTAATTATTAACAAACAGAGAAATGACTCAACAAAAGCAGAGCCCGAACTAATCAGAATTCAGAGATAAAGGGTTTAAAAAAATAATAATACATTCCCAAATAGTGCCATCTAGTGATAATACATGTCCCCACCTGAAGAGAGTCTTATACTGCTAGTCCTCTTAGCAGTACATTCACACCAAGACAAGTCTTTTCTGTTACATTACCTCCTGCCTGACATGTTATATGAGTCATGACTGTTCTACCTTCATACTTATTACTGTCGTGAGTGATTGATGGAGCAGGGAGGTCTCTCCACTGGATATACTATATATTTATGTTTAATTTAGTAAAGTGCCAAAAGTACCACTGAGTGAGTCTAAAGAGTCTAGAACAGTACCACTGATTGAGTCTAAAGAGTCTAGAACAGTACCACTGAGTGAGTCTAAAGAGTCTAGAACAGTACCACTGAGTGAGTCTAAAGAGTCTAGAACAGTATGACTGGGTGAGTCTAAAGAGTCTAGAACAGTACCACTGAGTGAGTCTAAAGAGTCTAGAACAGTACGACTGAGTGAGTCTAAAGAGTCTAGAACAGTACCACTGAGTGAGTCTAAAGAGTCTAGAACAGTACGACTGAGTGAGTCTAAAGAGTCTAGAACAGTACGACTGAGTGAGTCTAAAGACCCTAGAACAGGACCATGAGTGAGTCTAAAGACCCTAGAACAGGACCATGAGTGAGTCTAAAGACCCTAGAACAGGACCATGAGTGAGTCTAAAGACCCTAGAACAGGACCACTGCCTCAGGGCAGAGTAAGACGTCAGTCTGTAACAGTTCCAGGTTGATTCTGAGCACTGTGTCTAGAGATGGACCTGCTGGCTGCCTTAGTAATGACAGGGCTGTGAATTGTGCTGTGTTGGAGAGAACAGAGGGGATAAATAGGCTTTACTGCTGCTAAAGCATCCTTTAAAGACAAGCGCTATAAAACAGCACTTTGACATGGAAAATGATTTTGTCTTTATGGGCCTACTCTAGAAGTGATGAAACAATAGCTGTCAGCATCTGCAGTGGCATCTCAACATAAATAACATAACTCTATTTTACAGTTGTTTCGCTGCTCTCTGTCTCCATCTCTCCCCCCCACCACCCTCTAGCTTTCAAATAGGCACTCTCTTTGTATTTTCCAGAAGCACAGTGAAGTACAGTGAAATGCCTTTCTTGCTAACTCAAAACCCAACAATGCAATAATTGATAACAATGTATTACTAGAAAAACACATGAGAAATAAGAATAGGAAATATGAAATACACAATAAAGTAAGTAAGTAAGCATACTATATATAGGAAATATTTAAAAAGTCAGATCCAATACCATATTTACATGTGTGCAGGGATACTGGAGTAATGGAGGTAGATATGTATAGGGGTAAGGTGACTATGGAACAGGATATAAGATAAACAGAGCAGCAGCAGCTTGTATGTGGGTGTGTGTGCAGGTGTGTAGAGTCAGTATAAATGTATGTGCATGTTATGTGTGAGTGAGCAGATGATGGAGTGAGTGTTTGCATGTGTGTTGGAGTGACAGTGAGTGTGAGTGTGTAGGGCCATTGCAAAGATTGAAATAAAAGGTTAATAAAGATATAATGTTAACTCAGCTAGTCCGTGTAGCTATTTTGTTAGCTATTTATCAGTCGTATTGCTTGGGGATAGAAGCTGTTCAAGAGCCTGTTGGTGTCAGACTTGATGCACCGGTACCTCTTGCCATGCTGCAGCAGAGAAAATAGTCTAGGGCTTGGGTGGTTGGAGTCTTTTTTTAAATTTATTTTTTATTATATACAGTGGGGAGAACAAGTATTTGATACACTGCCGATTTTGCAGGTTTTCCTACTTACAAAGCATGTAGAGGTCTGTAATTTTTATCATAGGTACACTTCAACTGTGAGAGACGGAATCTAAATCCAGAAAAAATCCAGAAAATCACATTGTATGATTTTTAAGTCATTCATTTGCATTTTATTGCATGACATAAGTATTTGATACATCAGAAAAGCAGAACTTAATATTTGGTACAGAAACCTTTGTTTGCAATTACAGAGATCACACGTTTCCTGTAGGTCTTGACCAGGTTTGCACACACTGCAGCAGGGATTTTGGCCCACTCCTCCATACAGACCTTCTCCAGATCCTTCAGGTTTCGGGGCTGTCGCTGGGCAATACGGACTTTCAGCTCCCACCAAAGATGTTCTATTGGGTTTAGGTCTGGAGACTGGCTAGGCCACTCCAGGACCTTGAGATGCTTCTTACGGAGCCACTCCTTAGTTGCCCTGGCTGTGTGTTTCGGGTTGTTGTCATGCTGGAAGACTAAGCCACGACCCATCTTCAATGCTCTTACTGAGGGAAGGAGGTTGTTGGCCAAGATATCGCAATACATGGCCCCATCCATCCTCCCCTCAATACGGTGCAGTCGTCCTGTCCCCTTTGCAGAAAAGCATCCCCAAAGAATGATGTTTCCACCTCCATGCTTCACGGTTGGGATGGTGTTCTTGGGGTTGTACTCATCCTTCTTCTTCCTCCAAACACGGCGAGTGGAGTTTACACCAAAAAGCTCTATTGTTGTCTCATCAGACCACATGACCTTCTCCCATTCCTCCTCTGGATCATCCAGATGGTCATTGGCAAACTTCAGACAGGCCTGGACATGCGCTGGCTTGAGCAGGGGGACCTTGTGTGCGCTGCAGGATTTTAATCCATGACGGCGTAGTGTGTTACTAATGGTTTTCTTTGAGACTGTGGTCCCAGCTCTCTTCAGGTCATTGACCAGGTCCTGCCGTGTAGTTCTGGGCTGATCCCTCACCTTCCACACCCCACGAGGTGAGATCTTGCATGGAGCCCCAGACCGAGGGTGATTGACCGTCATCTTGAACTTCTTCCATTTTCTAATAATTGCGCCAACAGTTGTTGCCTTCTCACCAAGCTGCTTGCCTATTGTCCTGTAGCCCATCCCAGCCTTGTGCAGGTCTACAATTTTATCCCTGATGTCCTTACACAGCTCTCTGGTCTTGGCCATTGCGGAGAGGTTGGAGTCTGTTTGATTGAATGTGTGGACAGGTGTCTTTTATACAGGTAACGAGTTCAAACAGGTGCAGTTAATACAGGTAATGAGTGGAGAACAGGAGGGCTTCTTAAAGAAAAACTAACAGGTCTGTGAGAGCCGGAATTCTTACTGGTTGGTAGGTGATCAAATACTTATGTCATGCAATAAAATGCAAATTAATTACTTAAAAATCATACAATGTGATTTTCTGGATTTTTTTTTTTGATTCCGTCTCTCACAGTTGAAGTGTACCTATGGTAAGAATTACAGACCTCTACATGCTTTGTAAGTAGGAAAACCAGCAAAATCGGCAGTGTATCAAATACTTGTTCTCCCCACTGTATATATATTTTTTAGGGGATAGATCAGCTTTAATATTTCAGATAGATTGTAACTTCCATCAATGTAATTGTCTGCATCACTTCCAATCCCCCATATGTTTTTTTTCTCGCAAATATATATATATTGTCTCCCGAGTGGCGCAGTGGTCTAAGGCACTGCATCGCAGTGCTAGCTGTGCCACTAGAGATCCTGGTTCGAATCCAGGCTCTGTCGTAGCCGGCCGCGACCGGGAGACCCATGGGGCGGCGCGCAATTGGCCCAGCGTCGTCCAGGGTAGGGGAGGGAATGGCCGGCAGGGATGTAGCTCAGTTGATAGAGCAATGCGTTTGCAACGCCATGGTTGTGGGTTTGATTCCCACAGGGGGTATTAAAATAATGTATGCACTAACTGTAAGTCGCTCTGGATAAGAGCGTCTGCTAAATAATGTAAATGTATATACAGTGGGGAAAAAAAGTTTTTAGTCAGCCAACAATTGTGCAAGTTCTCCCACTTAAAAAGATGAGAGAGGCCTGTAATTTTCATCATAGGTACACGTCAACTATGACAGACAAATTGAGAAAAAACAATCCAGAAAATCACATTGTAGGATTTTTTATGAATTTATTTGCAAATTATGGTGGAAAATAAGTATTTGGTCACCTACAAACAAGCAAGATTTCTGGCTCTCACAGACCTGTAACTTCTTCTTTAAGAGGCTCCCCTGTCCTCCACTCGTTACCTGTATTAATGGCACCTGTTTGAACTTGTTATCAGTATAAAAGACACCTGTCCACAACCTCAAACAGTCACATTCCAAACTCCACTATGGCCAAGACCTAAGAGCTGTCAAAGGAACCAGAAACAAAATTGTAGACCTGCACCAGGCTGGGAAGACTGAATCTGCAATAGGTAAGCAGCTTGGTTTGAAGAAATCAACTGTGGGAGCAATTATTAGGAAATGGAAGACATACAAGACCACTGATAATCTCCCTCGATCTGGGGCTCCACGCAAGATCACACCCCGTGGGGTCAAACTGATCACAAGAACGGTGAGCAAAAATCCCAGAACCACACGGGGGGACCTAGTGAATGACCTGCAGAGAGCTGGGACCAAAGTAACAAAGCCTACCATCAGTAACACACTACGCCGCCGGGGATTTAAATCCTGCAGTGCCAGACGTGTCCCCCTGCTTAAGCCAGTACATGTCCAGGCCCGTCTGAAGTTTGCTAGAGTGCATTTGGATGATCCAGAAGAGGATTGGGAGAATGTCATATGGTCAGATGAAACCAAAATATAACTTTTTGGTAAAAACTCAACTTGTCGTGTTTGGAGGACAAAGAATGCTGAGTTGCATCCAAAGAACACCATACCTACTGTGAAGCATGGGGGTGGAAACATCATGCTTTGGGGCTGTTTTTCTGCAAAGGGACCAGGACGACTGATCCGTGTAAAGGAAAGAATGAATGGGGCCATGTATCGTGAGATTTTGAGTGAAAACCTCCTTCCATCAGCAGGGGCATTGAAGATGAAACGTGGCTGGGTCTTTCAGCATGACAATGATCCCAAACACACCGTCCGGGCAACGAAGAAGTGGCTTTGTAAGAAGCATTTCAAGGTCCTGGAGTGGCCTAGCCAGTCTCCAGATCTCAAACCCATAGAAAATCTTTGGAGGGAGTTGAAAGTCCGTGTTGCCCAGCGACAGCCCCAAAACATTACTGCTCTAGAGGAGATCTGCATGGAGGAATGGGCCAAAATACCAGCAACAGTGTGTGAAAACCTTGTGAAGACTTACAGAAAACATTTGACCTGTGTCATTGCCAACAAAGGGTATATAACAAAGTATTGAGAAACTTTTGTTATTGACCAAATACTTATTTTCCAACATAATTTGCAAATAAATTCATTAAAAATCTTACAATGTGAATTTCTGGATTTTTTTTCTCATTTTGTCTGTCACAGTTGACGTGTACCTATGATGAAAATTACAGGCCTCTCTCATCTTTTTAAGTGGGAGAACATGCACAATTGGTGGCTGACTAAATACTTTCCCCCCCCCACTGTATATATATACAGTGAGGGAAAAAAGTATTTGATCCCCTGCTGATTTTGTACGTTTGCCCACTGACAACGACATGATCATTCTATAATTTTAATGGTAGGTTTATTTGAACAGTGAGAGACAGAATAACAACAAAAAAATCCAGAAAAAACGCATGTCAAAAATGTTATAAAATGATTTGCATTTTAATGAGGGAAATAAGTATTTGACCCCTCTGCAAAACAGCTCTTAGTACTTGGTGGCAAAACCCTTGTTGGCAATCACAGAGGTCAGACGTTTCTTGTAGTTGGCCACCAGGTTTGCACACATCTCAGGAGGGATTTTGTCCCACTCCTCTTTGCAGATCTTCTCCAAGTCATTAAGGTTTCGAGGCTGACGTTTGGCAACTCGAACCTTCAGCTCCCTCCACAGATTTTCTATGGGATTAAGGTCTGGAGACTGGCTAGGCCACTCCAGGACCTTAATGTGCTTCTTCTTGAGCCACTCCTTTGTTGCCTTGGCCGTGTGTTTTGGGTAATTGTCATGCTGGAATACCCATCCACGACCCATTTTCAATGCTCTGGCTGAGGGAAGGAGGTTCTCACCCAAGATTTGACGGTACATGGCCCCGTCCATCGTCCCTTTGATGCAGTGAAGTTGTCCTGTCCCCTTAGCAGAAAAACACCCCCAAAGCATAATGTTTCCACCTCCATGTTTGATGGTGTTCTTGGGGTCATAGGCAGCATTCCTCCTCCTCCAAACACGGCGAGTTGAGTTGATGCCAAAGAGCTCGATTTTGGTCTCATCTGACCACAACACATTCACCCAGTTCTCCTCTGAATCATTCAGATGTTCATTGGCAAACTTCAGACTGGCCTGTATATGTGCTTTCTTGAGCAGGGGGACCTTGCGAGGGCGCTGCAGGATTTCAGTCCTTCACGGCGTAGTGTGTTACCAATTGTTTTCTTGGTGACTATGGTCCCAGCTGCCTTGAGATCATTGACAAGATCGTCCCGTGTAGTTCTGGGCTGATTCCTCACCGTTCTCATGATCATTGCAACTCCACGAGGTGAAATCTTGCATGGAGCCCCAGGCCGAGGGAGATTGACAGTTATTTTGTGTTTCTTCCATTTGCGAATAATCGCACCAACTGTTGTCACCTTCTCACCAAGCTGCTTGGCGATGGTCTTGTAGCCCATTCCAGCCTTGTGTAGGTCTACAATCTTGTCCCTGACATCCTTGGAGAGCTCTTTGGTCTTGGCCATGGTGGAGAGTGGAATCTGATTGATTGATTGCTTCTGTGGACAGGTGTTTTTTATACAGGTAACAAGCTGAGATTAGGAGCACTCCTTTTAAGAGTGTGCTCCGAATCTCAGCTCGTTACCTGTATAAAAGACATCTGGGAGCCAGAAATCTTTCTGATTGAGAGGGGGTCAAATACTAATTTCCCTCATTAAAATGCAAATCAATTTATAACATTTTTGACATGCGTTTTTTCTGGATTTTTTTGTTGTTATTCTGTCTCTCACTGTTCAAATAAACCTACCATTAAAATGATAGACTGATCATTTCTTTGTCAGTGGGCAAACGTACAAAATCAGCAGGGGATCAAATACTTTTTTCCCTCACTGTATACAGTGGGGAAAAAAAGTATTTAGTCAGCCACCAATTGTGCAAGTTCTCCCACTTAAAAAGATGAGAGAGGCCTGTAATTTTCACCATAGGTACACGTCAACTATGACAGACAAAATGAGAAAAAACAATCCAGAAAATCACATTGTAGGATTTTTAATGAATTTATTTGCAAATTATGGTGGAAAATAAGTATTTGTTCAATAACAAAAGTTTCTCAATACTTTGTTATATACCCTTTGTTGGCAATGACACAGGTCAAACGTTTTCTGTAAGTCTTCACAAGGTTTTCACACACTGTTGCTGGTATTTCGGCCCATTCCTCCATGCAGATCTCCTCTAGAGCAGTGATGTATTGGGGCTGTCGCTGGGCAACACGGACTTTCAACTCCCTCCAAAGATTTTCTATGGGGTTGAGATCTGGAGACTGGCTAGGCCACTCCAGGACCTTGAAATGCTTCTTACGAAGCCACTCCTTCGGCGGTGTGTTTGGGATCATTGTCATGCTGAAAGACCCAGCCACGTTTCATCTTCAATGCCCTTGCTGATGGAAGGAGGTTTTCACTCAAAATCTCACGATACATGGCCCCATTCATTCTTTCCTTTACACGGATCAGTCGTCCTGGTCCCTTTGCAGAAAAACAGCCCCAAAGCATGATGTTTCCACCCCCATGCTTCACAGTAGGTATGGTGTTCTTTGGATGCAACTCAGCATTCTTTGTCCTCCAAACACGACGAGTTGAGTTTTTACCAAAAAGTTATATTTTGGTTTCATCTGACCATATGACATTCTCCCAATCCTCTTCTGGATCATCCAAATGCACTCTCGCAAACTTCAGACGGGCCTGGACATGTACTGGCTTAAGCAGGGGGACACGTCTGACACTGCAGGATTTGAGTCCCTGGCGGCGTAGTGTGTTACTGATGGTAGGCTTTGTTACTTTGGTCCCAGCTCTCTGCAGGTCATTCACTAGGTCCCCCCGTGTGGTTCTGGGATTTTTGCTCACTGTTCTTGTGATCATTTTGACCCCACGGGGTGAGATCTTGCGTGGAGCCCCAGATCGAGGGAGATTATCAGTGGTCTTGTATGTCTTCCATTTCCTAATAATTGCTCCCACAGTTGATTTCTTCAAACCAAGCTGCTTACCTATTGCAGATTCAGTCTTCCCAGCCTGGTGCAGGTCTACAATTTTGTTTCTGGTGTCTTTTGACAGCTCTTTGGTCTTGGCCATAGTAGAGTTTGGAGTGTGACTGTTTGAAGTTGTGGACAGGTGTCTTTTATACTGATAACAAGTTCAAACAGGTGCCATTAATACAGGTAACGAGTGGAGGACAGAGGAGCCTCTTAAAGAAGATGTTACAGGTCTGTGAGAGCCAGAAATCTTGCTTGTTTGTAGGTGACCAAATACTTATTTTCCACCATAATTTGCAAATAAATTCATAAAAAATCCTACAATGTGATTTTCTGGATTTTTTTTTCTCAATTTGTCTGTCATAGTTGACGTGTACCTATGATGAAAATTACAGGCCTCTCTCATCTTTTTAAGTGGGAGAACTTGCACAATTGGTGGCTGACTAAATACTTTTTTTCCCCACTGTATATATATATATATATATATATATACATACACATACACACACACATACATATATACATACATATATACATACATCCATACACACACACATATCCTTTTTAAAATTATATTTCCCTTCATTACTTTCCAACCCCACCACCCCTTCCCCAATTGGAGTAAACTAGTGAACAACAACGCTTAGGCCTCTACTTCCAGCCCATACATACTATATACATTTTATGGACACAGTCAAATTCTACAATAATTATATTTTGTTTGTTTTTACTCCTGAACGTCCTCCGATCATTTTCATGATGTCCATCTGGTTTGCTTCTATATTCCATATTTTTCTAACTGTGCTCTTTCACAAAAGCTCTCAACCTATAACCTATATACTTATTATGGACACAGTATGCTTTACATTAGTTATCTTGTTGTTATTAGTTGTTGTTTTTAGTCCCATCCTTCAGCTCCATTCAACACCTCCCATCTATCTCTTAACACTATCCATATTGGATTTCTATTTGCCATATATTTTTCAACTGTTCTGTGATGTTTTACAAAAGTTCTGAACCTTTCTATTCTCATTGTTTCTACAGATCGTAAATTGAAAATAAACATTTTTGCTAAAAGTATTATTATATTATTGATCGATTGACTATGACTTTTCAGATCACCCAGTAGTGCTATCTGCAGGGTTAGCTCCAGGTAAATATTGCAATCCTTTAGCCATTCCTGGACCTGTGTCCAAAAACAAGCTACAAATGGACAGTACCAAAACAAATGATCTAATGATTCTGTCTCTTCGTAGCAAAATCTGCAGAGCTGGGAAGATTGTATCCCCCATATAAATAACATTCTATTGGTAGCAAGAATTTTATATAATAACTGAAATAGAAAAATTCTATGTTTTGAATCCGGCTTTGTTTTGCATGTCAGTTCATAAACACTATGCCATGGAATCGGTACGTCAAAAATCTCTTATAATTTTGGGTAGAGCAGACATTTCCATATGTTTTTGTTAGCTGCATGTGCGACATAACTCCACCAGTCCTATCTATGATATGATTTACGACGATTATACCTTTTTTAAACATTTTGTCAAAGAATAATGTTTTTTAAAAATCAATTAGTATATTTGAGTTTAACCACAATAGTTGTTGCATTATTTGTTCTGTCGTTTCTGGAGGATTAAATTGAAATTGCAACCAACTTTCTATGGCTTGTTTTAGAAATAGTGATATTTGGGAGATTATTTGCTTTTCAAATACCTAAAAGTGAGAGGTTGTAATCTGAATAAAGGGAAAAAGGCCATTCTTGAACATTGGGTGAGACAAACTTACTAATTTGCTAGAGAACCAGCACATCACACTTGTGTCAGTTGCTGTGTGTGTGTGTGTGTGTGTGTGTGATGTTGGGCCGAAGCTACTGACCTGGAAGCTTGGCTCTCTCACTTCTCCCAGGCTTTTGGGAGGGAGGGTGGACAATGAGCTTTTATTTTAGGGGGTAGATCAGCTTTAATATTGCAGATAGATTGTAACTTCCATCAATGTAATTGTCTGCATCACTTCCAATCCCCCATGTTTTTTCTCGCATATATATATATATATATATATATATGTATATATATATATATATATATATATATATATATATATATATATATATATATATATACATATACATATACATATACATATGCACATACATACATAAAAATACATATACATACATATCCTTTTTTTACAATTATATTTCCCTTTATTACTTTCCAACCCCACCACCCCTTCCTTAATTGGAGCAAACTAGTGAACAACAATGCTTAGGCCTCTACTTCCAGCTTATACATACTATACACATTTTATGGACACAGTCAATTTTACAATAATTCTATTTTGTTTGTTTTTACTCATGAACTTCCTCTACCCTCAACCTCTCCGATCATTTTCATGATGTCCATCCGGTTTGCTTCTATATGCCATATCTTTCTAACTGTGCTCTTTCACAAAAGCTCTCAGCCAATAACCTATATACTTATTATGGACACAGTATGCTTTACATTAATTATATTGTTGTTATTAGTTGTTATTAGTCCCATCCTTCAACTCCATTCAACACCACCCATCTATCTCTTAACACCATCCATATTGGATTTCTATTTGCCATATATTTTTCAACTGTACTGTGATGTTTTACAAAGTTCTGAACCCTTCTATTCTCATTGTTTCTACAGATTGTAAATTGAAAATAAACATTCTTGCTAAAAGTAATATTATATTATTGCTCGATTGACTATGACTTTTCAGATCACCCAGTAGTGCTAGCTGCAGGGTTAGTTCCAGGTAAATATTGCAATCCTTTAGCCATTCCTGGACCTGTGTCCAAAAACAAGCTACAAATGGACAGTACCAAAAGAAATGATTTTACATTTTAGTCATTTAGCAGATGCTGTTATCCAGAGCGACTTACAGTTAGTGAGTGCATACATTTTCATACTGGCCCCCCGTGGGAAACAAACCCACAACCCTGGCGTTGCAAGCTTCATGCTCTACCAACTGAGCTACAGGGGACTACAATGATCAATGATCTAATGATTCTGTCTCTTCGCAGCAAAATCTGCAGAGCTGGGAAGATTGTATCCCCCATATAAATAACATTCTATTGGTAGCAAGAATTTTATATAATAATTGAAATTGAAAAATTATACGTTTTGAATCCTGCGTCGTTTTGCGTATCAATTCATAAACACTATGCCATGGAATCGGTACATCAAAAATCTCTTCCCAACTATTTTGCAATCTATATGGGAGGCTGTCAATCCTTTGGTCCTTAAATGAAACTGGTATACTTTTTTATTTATCACAATTTTCTTGCTCGTGTGTTTGGACCATTTTAAGTCTTTAGTGATTTGGACACCGAGGAACTTGAAGCTGTCTACCTGCTCCACTGCTTCCATGTGATGTGGATGGGGGCATGCTCACCTCCCCGTTTCCTGTAGTCAACGATCAGCTCCTTGGTCTTGTTGATGTTGCGGGAGAGGTTGTTGCTCCGGCACCACTCTGCCAGGTCACTGACCTCCTCCCTGTAGGCTGACTCATCGTCACCGGTGATCAGGCCTACCACCGTTGTGTCGTCAGCGAACATGATAATGGTCATGGGGGAACAGGGAGTACAGGAGGGGACTAAGCACACACCCCTAATTCATCAATCAAGTACAGCCGTGGTCAAAAGTTTTGAGAATGACACCAATATTAATTTTCACAAAGTCTGCTGCCTCAGTTTTTATGATGGCAATTTGCATATACTCCAGAATGTTATGAAAAGTGATCAGATGAATTGCAATTAATTGCAAAATTTGCCATGAAAATGAACTTAATCCCCAAAAAACATTTCCACTGCATTTCAGCCCTGCCACAAAAGGACCAGCTGATATCATGTCAGTGATTCTCTCATTAACACAGGTGAGAGTGTTGACGAGGACAAGGCTGGCTGGAGATCACTCTGTCATGCTGATTGAGTTAGAATAACAGACTGGAAGCTTTAAAAGGAGGGTGGTGCTAGAAATCATTGTTCTTCCTCTGTTAACCATGGTTACCTGCAAGGAAACACGTGCCGTCATCATTGCTTTGCACAAAAAGGGCTTCACAGGCAAGGATATTGCTGTTAGTAAGATTGCACCTAAATCAACCATTTATCGGATCACCAAGAACTTCAAGGAGAGAGGTTCAATTGTTGTGAAGAACGCTTCAGGGCACCCAAGAAAGTCCAGCAAGCGCCAGGACCGTCTCCTAAAGTTGATTCAGCTGCAGGATCGGGGCACCACCAGTGCAGAGCTTGCTCAGGAATGGCAGCAGGCAGGTGTGAGTGCATCTGCACGCACAGTGAGGCAAATACTTTTGGAGGATGGCCTGGTGTCAAGAAGGGCAGCGAGGAAGCCACTTCTCTCCAGGAAAAACATCAGGGACAGACTGATGTTCTGCAAAAGGTACAGGGATTGGACTGCTGAGGACTGGGGTAAAGTACTTTTCTCTGATGAATCCCCTTTCTGATTGTTTGGGGCATTCGGAAAAAAGCTTGTCCGGAGAAGACAAGGTGAGCGCTACCATCAGTCCTGTGTCATGCCAATAGTAAAGCATCCTGAGACCATTCATGTGTAGGTTTTCTTCTCAGCCAAGGGAGTGGGCTCACTCACAATTTTGCCTAAGAACACAGCCATGAATAAAGAATGGTACCAACACATCCTCCGAGAGCAACTTCTCCCAACCATCCAAGAACAGTTTTGTGATGAACAATGCCTTTTCCAGCATGATGGAGCACCTTGCCATAAGGCAAAAGTGATAACTAAGTGGCTCGGGGAACAAAACATTGACATTTTGGGTCCATGGCCAGGAAACTCCCCAGACCTTAATCCCATTGAGAACTTGTGGTCAATCCTCAAGAGGCGGGTGGACAAACAAAAACCCACAAATTCTGACAATCTCCACGCATTGATTATGCAAGAATGGGCTGCCATCAGTCAGGATGTGGCCCAGAAGTTAACTGACAGCATGCCAGGGCGGATTGCAGAGGTCTTGAAAAAGAAGGGTCAACACTGCAAATATTGACTCTTTGCATAAACTTAATGTAATTGTCAATAAAAGCCTTTGACACTTAAGGAATGCTTGTAATTATACTTCAGTATACCATAGTAACATCTGACAAAATATCTAAAAACACTGAAGCAGCAAACTTTGTGAAGAGCAATACTTGTGTCATTCTCAAAACTTTTGACCACGACTGTACAAGGGAGGAGCGAAAACCCCCAGACACTCTTCCCTCCGTGGAATGAGTATGACACGTGGCTTGAAGGGTCAATCTGCAGTTGCTTTGGACTTCTGAATGAATGATATGTACCCATTGATTCTTGAAGTATATAACTTATAAGTGCCTCATGAGCTTAGTTCAACTGTCGTACCCCATCAGAACCCAAAATATAAGCTTGTTTCATTCCAATGTTTGTAAACAGAGTAAATGTAAACAAACACTATAGCTTCAAAACATGGTTAAAACTATAATTTTGATATCATAGATGGTCAGCCCTTGCATTCATACAGTGGGGAGAACAAGTATTTGATACACTGCCGATTTTGCAGGTTTTCCTACTTACAAAGCATGTAGAGGTCTGTAATTTTTATCATAGGTACACTTCAACTGTGAGAGTTGGAATCTAAATCCAGAAAAAATCCAGAAAATCACATTGTATGATTTTTAAGTAATTAATTTGCATTTAATTGCATGACATAAGTATTTGATACATCAGAAAAGCAGAACTTAATATTTGGTACAGAAACCTTTGTTTGCAATTACAGAGATCACACGTTTCCTGTAGGTCTTGACCAGGTTTGCACACATTGCAGCAGGGATTTTGGCCCACTCCTCCATACAGACCTTCTCCAGATCCTTCAGGTTTCGGGGCTGTCGCTGGGCAATACGGACTTTCAGCTCCCTCCAAATATTTTCTATTGGGTTCAGGTCTGGAGACTGGCTAGGCCACTCCAGGACCTTGAGATGCTTCTTACGGAGCCACTCCTTAGTTGCCCTGGCTGTGTGTTTCGGGTTGTTGTCATGCTGGAAGACCAAGCCACGACCCATCTTCAATGCTCTTACTGAGGGAAGGAGGTTGTTGGCCAAGATCTCGCGATACATGGCCCCATCCATCCTCCCCTCAATACGGTGCAGTCGTCCTGTCCCCTTTGCAGAAAAGCATCCCCAAAGAATGATGTTTCCACCTCCATGCTTCACGGTTGGGATGGTGTTCTTGGGGTTGTACTCATCCTTCTTCTTCCTCCAAACACGGCGAGTGGAGTTTAGACCAAAAAGCTCTATTTTTGTCTCATCAGACTACATGACCTTCTCCCATTCCTCCTCTGGATCATCCAGATGGTCATTGGCAAATTTCAGACAGGCCTGGACATGCGCTGGCTTGAGCAGGGGGACCTTGCGTGCGCTGCAGGATTTTAATCCATGACGGGGTAGTGTGTTACTAATGTTACAGGTCATTGACCAGGTCCTGCCGTGTAGTTCTGGGCTGATGCCTCACATTCCTCATGATCATTGATGCCCCACGAGGTGAGATCTTGCATGGAGCCCCAGACCGAGGGTGATTGACCGTCATCTTGCCTGCTCATCCACTTAGCCTGCTACTCCTACACACAACACTACACTCTGTCATCACATTCTGTGTGCTTTCCCCTCGCTGTCATTTTGATATGCATGTGCAATTTTCCAGAAGCCTTTTAGTAATATATTCACATATTTATTGCAAGTGAGTTGTTTCATTTCATGCCTGTCTTCACCGTGTAATCCGCTCGCATAGCGAGCTGAGATAGAAAACGTCCCATGTAGCGCATATTTTATTCAGTGCAGTGTCAGCTGAGAAAGCCTTGGGGCAGCACCCAGGTCATGCTTGACTGTTTTAAAGGGCTGCTGCCTAGGTGTGAAATTAAACTGAGGAGATGTAGTGCAGAATAAGTTCCTGTGATTTTCCAGAATGCCAGTTGACTGTGAAGGACTTTTAAACCTTGGCTCTCACACCAGCAGACGAGTATACTGTCTTATAATGGACTGTAAAAAATATATATATGTTTTATTGTCACATACACCGGATAGGTGCAGTGAAATGTGTTGTTTTACAGGGTCAGCCATAGTAGTATGGTGCCCCTGGAGCAAATTAGGGTTAAGTGCCTTGATCAAGGGCACATTGACAGATTTTTCACCATATCGGCTCGGGTATTCGAACCAGCAACCTTTCGGTTACTGGCCCAATGCGCTAACTGCTAGGCTACCTGCCGCCCTACCTGCCGTACAGACCCCAGTGAATGGAGACAGATTAGACTTTAGAATAGTGTTTGAGTGGAGAATGAGGAGTGGGACGTTTTTTCCATTCCCCATCATCAGTCTCATTCCCCTCCGTCACACCATTAGAGAGAGGGATTACAATGTTCCCACTGCCAGAGCCATTATTTCAGTCTGACAGTG
Source organism: Coregonus lavaretus (assembly GCF_964263955.1). Taxonomy (NCBI): domain Eukaryota; kingdom Metazoa; phylum Chordata; class Actinopteri; order Salmoniformes; family Salmonidae; genus Coregonus; species Coregonus lavaretus. The sequence continues at coordinate 51,985,666 of NC_139989.1, forward strand.
TAGAATGGCCCTGAGTAACAGAGACAACCTAGATCCTGATCACAAACATCCTAATCACAGTTTGTCATACTATCATCTCAGCCTGTCTGCTGTTGTTCAGTGGAGACTGGAGAGCCTAGGAGAGTTGAGCATAGTGTACTGTGTAGGCCAGTCTCAATAGAAAGAGAGAGGGCTCATGAACAGGGACATTTAGTTCTGCCTGATGGAACACTTAGACAATGGACAAGGATCATTTGATGAAGCAGAGTCCATTCATGATTATAGTGTGGGTGTGTTTTGGAGAGAATGTGTCCTAGATCAACAGCCTTGAATGTCTCTCTGAATCAGATGAGTGACAGGCAGTGAAGTGACAGTGTTCAAGGGAAGGGCTCTGTGTGGGAAACTCAACATGACAGAGGTGTTGAGAGGTTTATGTTTGCCAATCTACAAACTGTGAAGTTGACACTATTACAGAGCATTTAAAGTGTATGCTTTCATAAATAGTGTCCTTGTGGAGCTTAATATTGCTCTCATCCCCCTCTCCCTCTCATCCCTCACTCCCTCTCATCCCTCTCCCTCTCATCCCTCACTCCCTCTCATCCCTCACTCCCTCTCACCCCTCTCCCTCTCTTCCCCCTCTCCCTCTCTTCCCCCTCTCCCTCTCATCCCCCTCTCCCTCTCATCCCTCACTCCCTCTCATCCTTCTCCCTCTCATCCCTCACTCCCTCTCACCCCCTCTCCCTCTCTTTCCTCACTCCCTTTCATCCCTCACTCCCTCTCACCCCTCACTACCTCTCATCCCTCACTCCCTCTCATCCCTCACTCCCCCTCATCCCCCTCTCCCTTTCATCCCTCACTCCCTCTCATCCCTCACTCCCTCTCACCCTCTCTACCCTCACTCCCTCTCATCCCTCTCCCTCTCTTCCCCCTCTCCCTCTCATCCCTCACTCCCTCTTATCCCTCACTCCCTCTCATCCCTCACTTCCTCTCATCCCCTCTCCCTCTCATCCCTCACTCACTCTCATCCCTCACTCCCTCTCATCCCCCTCTCCCTCTCATCCCTCACTCCCTCTCATCCCCCTCTCCCTCTCTTCCCTCACTTCCTCTCCTCCCCCTCTCCCTCTCATCCCCCTCTCCCTCTCATCCCTCACTCCCTCTCATCCCTCACTCCCTCTCATCCCCCTCTCCCTCTCATCCCTCACTCCCTCTCACCCCACTCCCTCTCATCCCCCTCTCCCTCTCCCTCTCATCCCTCACTCCCTCTCATCCCCCTCTCCCTCTCATCCCTCACTCTCTCTCATCCCTCACTCCCTCTCATTCCTCAATCCCTCTCATCCCCCTCTCCCTCTCATCCCTCACTCCCTCTCAGGCCCCTCTCTTTTTAAAGGTTTGACAGTGCAAGTTGGAAGTGAAATAGAGCAAAGATCTTTGATAGTTTAGGCCCTTTCTGTATGTAGGAAAAAATGCTTTAACTTTAAATTCATGAAGTTGCACTGTTGAAAATGTTCTGTTACTGTAGATTCTCCACTTGCTCAGAGCATGCTGTCACATTCTGGGGAGCAGACATGACAATCCCTCTTATTCGTCTCCACAATAGGACAGGCCCATCTCAGTTTTACCGTGGTTTAGCATGATTAGTGTGGAAACAGATAACACAAGGTTTTGAGATGATACTAATGCTTTTGCAGCTGTGTAAAGCCCTGTAATATGCCAGTTTCTTTTTAGCTTACCACCCATGTTCTCCCTAGGGGTATTCTAAATGCAAAATGGGCCCTTCATTACCTCAATTACATATTATCTCAATAAATCACCCCAACTACCTCGTACCCCAGTACACTGAGTCTTTACCAGTACTCCTTGTATATAGCCTGTATATAGCTTCGTTATTGTTATTTTATTGTGTTATTTATTGTGTTACTATTTTATTTTAATCTATTTGCTAATTTTCTTACTTTTTAACTGTATTGTTGGGAAAGGGCTCATAAGTAAGCATTTCACAGTAAAGTCTACACATGATTTGATTTGATTCATTTGTGTCTACAGAGATGATGATGACTGGCATACAAGATTAGGCCTTCATCTCCCAACGCTCCCATTTTCTTTTCAGGCTGACCTTTTATTTATCAGCAGGGCAGAACCATTATATTTGAGCAAAGCAATTTTGTTAGAAGGAATGACATGTCATCAACATGGATCAGTACTTTGCAGGAGTGACATTTGGATTTGCCTCTGTTTTTTTTACACAGATTTGAGTCAGATTGATTCCTGCTGTACTCAGGTGGGAGTTGTCCTCTTCAGCAGAACTTGTAGAACCTAATTGAAAATGTGAGGTTTTCCCTTATCCGGAGTCTCGGTACACGGGGGATGATGAAAACAACATCTGAAAAGCAGTCCCTGCACGGTATAGGCCTAATGATTTTTTACAATCATCATATCTCATGTTATAACATCCTCGTCTGGTGAAAGTTTTAGAATGGCTCCTCCTGTTTCTTTGAAAGAAGCCAGTAATATGCCTTACATAGATGAGAGGCTGGAGATGAGGGACAGGGTTAGAGATAGGAGCCATCTAATCAGACACTCAAGGTAATAGACAGTTGGATCCTTGTCTTTTTTCAAACTCCTCTTTTACAAGCTTCACCCTGTGGAGGAGGATGAGATAGGAGAGAGGGAGGTACTTCCCTTACTTACCGTCTTATACACACAGCTTTATTTAAGAAGTCGTCTGGCTGTCTGATAGCAGCTGTGGCCAGAACCTCAGCTGAAGTAGAGGAGACTGAGACCAAGCTCCAGTCCCCAAACAACCCCTTAAGTACTGCCATAACCACACTTTATGCTGCCGCTATGTTCCCCTGCTTTTATTAGGCAGAGTTTTATTCAGCCTTATTCAGCAGCTTCTTGTTAAATAAATGGTCCTTTTCACGGCCTTATTGATCATTATTTATCCTGGTGGATGGCCTGTCAGGCCCTTATTGCAAAGCCTTGTCCTCTCTGTTAACCTCCACTGTTGTTGTGGACAATCTATCACACATTAACATGCATGTTGTTTGGACTCTTTAAATGATTTGTCACTGTTGGCCTAACTTAACTAAATGGACACTGTGCATGGAAGAATAGACTTTGGGTAGTTATAGCTGTCTTTGTGGCTGAGGCAATGTATGGTTATTGATTTCTCAGCCTGCTCAGGATTGCCCATTATTCTGTATGAGAAAATAGCGTTCTCTTTTATAACCATCTGATTGGGAATGGAATATTCAGTTGTCAAGAGGTTTGTTGATGAACCAGTGATGAGTATCAGGTATTGTGGCATATTGCATTGATTTGATATGAAAACCCCCTAAAGCCCTGTCCACTCTAAATGTGTGCAGTCGGAGTCAGCTGAGCTCTGAGGTTGTGGCTGCTGTGGATTTAATGCTGATCAACATTGTGACAACATAGTGAATGTGCTGACTCTTTAAAAGACTAACCTGTCGTCTAACTCACTCTCCCCCTAACTCAGCCAACCTGCTGATAGATGGGACGGCATTGATTATCTTGGGAATGAAAGATGAACAAAGAGATGGAGAGAGTGTATTGGGTGCAGATTGACATCGGCTCAGCAATACATATGGGTGTCTATGAGATCCTTAGATAGAGGGGGTGAAGGGAGAGAGAGAAGATTGAAGGAGAACCAGAGAGAGTTGGAGCTGGCAGGTTGAGGTGTGTATGGGATGAAAGAGGGATTGAGAGGAAGGTGTTGGCGGTGGAGCTGTATTAGAGATGTTAGAGTGTTGATGGTTCCTATTAAAGTAGGAGAGGCAATTAGACAGAGACAATGGGAGCGTATCCTCTTAATCTAGAATCATCGTCTCTCTCTCCATACCTCACAGCTCTGCAATGGAGTCCAACTGAAATACCACGTGTGTGTGTGTGTGTGTGTTTGTGTGTGTGTGTGTGTGTGTGTGTGTGTGTGTGTGTGTGTGTGTGTGTGTGTACTATGACCATCTGATCAGGTTTTTAAAGAACATCATGTTTTTACAGAACATCATGTTTTCGACTACAACACTGTCAATAGGTAGATACAATATTAATATTAATATCTGTAAGAGCGACTTGCAAATTTGAGGGACTTTTTTCTCCTGTGGCTTCTTCAGACCGCATAAAAGGAATGGTCCTGTTGATGCATCTTGTAATGCTTCATGGATGCTGATGGTGAGTGTGTTGGATCCAACAATGGGCACAGTGTGTGCTTTCAGAATGGTGTCTGACTGCCTCATGTCTCTATAGACCCTCTGTCTAGTCATTCTTCTGAAGAGTGGCTTACCTCTGCCCCTCTTTCTCAATGGGACATTGCCTTCCAAATAATACATTTTCTGTGAGTCAATGCTCCCACATCCTCTTACTCTTGGTCCCCCCATCCAACTGGCCCACTCAGTCAACGAGCCCAGTGCTCCGTAAGTGGAACTGGGATTGTTCTTTCACAGTAGGGTTACTCAGGGAACAGCATGATGTCCTTGTTCACCAGCAGCAGACCCAGAAAGTTCCTGTAAGGAATTAAAAACAGAAAAAAGGATTGCAACCTCTTCACTGTGATATTACCTTGATATAACACCTTTTCACACCCTCACACTCAGACAGGACATAAATAAACATAGCAACTAAACTCTCTCCCTCTCTCTCTTCCTTGGTGTTGCCTCTGGACCTGTGGATCCTCTCTCTCCCTGTCATCCTGGCTTTCCTCTGGGATGGCTGGCTCATCTCTCTCCTGGCTGTGCTGACTGGCCCAGGTAAGTGCTTTGTGTTTTAAAGCATTACTCACAGTCAGCTTCTCCCAGCTAAGACAAGCCTTGGGTTTTCCCACTGCCCTGGAAGTTGAGGTGGGAGGGAGGGGGTGGGGGGCAGTGATTTAGAGCTGAGGGGAACGGGGAGTGCTGACCCAGGGCAAAGCCTGGGCCTTATGACACACAGGAAGGGGGAGGGGGTTGTCACTTTCACTGCTCAATATTCAAGACAAACAGGGATCGTTTTCAGTTTCTCCCAGATTCTCTATATGTGTGTTTTTCCAGCTGTATATTTTTTTCAGACATCCCAGACATAAATGACAATCAATACAGCACATTTGTCAACATAACTAATAACATTCACCAAAGAGAGAAAGAACATTGAAAAGGTAAGAAATAATCCTACTCTCACCTTGCTCCAGCACCTACCTTCAGATTTCATTAAAGTATCTCTGCCTGCTATTGCTGAGTGTAATCTTGCTGAGTTGATGGACGTCTTTGAGATCCTAATTTCCCTGTCCTAAGAGAGCTATTCGTATCACTCTATGTCTGTATGTAAAGCTGTACAAGGTCGCTTGCTTGTGTGAGTATGTGTGAGTATGTGTGTGTGCATGCTTCTGTGTGCGTGCCTGTTTGTGTGTGTATAGGTTGTGAGACATGAGTCAAGTCAAAAGGCCTTTCAGATTGAAATGACTCTGTCTCTAAATAAAGATGTGTTGTTGATATCACTGCAATTTCAAGTTTTGGATTCATAGGTAACATTTAGATCCTCTGAAAAAGTTAAACGCTGGTGCGTTTTATGATAGCCACAATGTTCTCTTTCTTCCGAATGAAATTGAAGTTGATATTAAAGGTACATGACACGAACTAAGAATGAACTCATGAATCATCCACTATAAGAGCAGCTGTGACATTTTGACCTTTTACACACACACACACACGCACGCACACACACACGCACACACATGCACACGAGAAATGTGTTGTTGGAGCGGGTATTGGCCACTGAGTCAGCTGAAAGGTCAGGCTTACACAGGCTGTTGTAGGAGGAGGACACATCCTCACCTGGAGAGAAAAAGACAAACAGATAAATGGATAAACCAGACAGACAGACATACAGTTAGACAGACACTGTTTCCTCTCTGTGATGTGGCTCTCACAGTCAGAATGTCTCAGTCAGAGCTGTAGGGTAGTGCTGGGATTTGGCTTCTCTGTGGAGAGTAGGAGACGAGGGGGGAGTGCAGAGGCACGCACTCCCTCAAAGTGGATTTCACTGTAGAGGCACACAGTGGTACCTTGCTAAACGGCCAAGCACTTTTGCTGTCTCCACACACACACACAGCACACACACACACACACACACACACACACACACACACACACACACACACACACTTTCCTACCCATGACATTGTGAACTTGCCCTCAAAGCAACTTTTGCTGGGGATATGGATAACGTATGGAAAAGTATGTATCTATCTGTATAAATTGAGAATAAAACCACTGAGTCATATCAGTGTTCACTAGTTTCTGTTTGATCACTGCTCCCCCTGGTGGTGTGAACACCATATCCTCTAGTGGACTAGCCTACTAGTCTAACTCTCATACTTCATAAGCATGTAGCTCTTTATTAAGTTGTTTATTGGTCTATTCTTTATTTACATTAGTGGACCTCTTGTTTTAAATCATATCCCCTAATAATTAAGGTTACTGATCATTCAATATTTTGCCATCTGTTCATTGTCAGTCATCTCTCTGAACAACCACTGAAAATCCTGTGTGGTTCCCTATATGCTTGGACATTCACAGAAGAAATGAACGTGACACAAACACCTGCACGTGAAACAAACAAATCCCTGATAATGACATATGACTCTTTGGAGTGGACAACGTCTCCTCCCAGACAGACAGACAGACAGACAGACAGCAGTTTTCCTCTGGACACTCTAGTTTCCATGATGTGCTGCTGCTCAGTCAAGCTCATACACTACTACTGTTAATATCAGCTGTTTATCTCAATGAGAGATCAGCCAGTGTTAAGTGTTATTGTACTGTGTCCCTCTCCCTCCCAACCCCTGCTGTACCATGCTACTCCACTAGATGGTATAGGATAGACAGAAATAAGTGGGATAGCAGCTCTGGATGTACAGGCTGCTGCTGACTGCTGTGCTTCCTGATCTGATCCTGTCTCTGTGTTTCATCAGATTACTGTGTGTGCCCTTTAGTCAAACAGGATCAAAGACAACATTTACCCCCGGTCCAACCCTCCTGTGATGCACCCTCGCTGGCTGTCACATCTGAGAGGTGAGAGAGTGAGGGTTAGCTCAATGTCAGTGTGGGACAACTGCGTGATGGCCTGCTGACAGGTGTGTGCTGTTTAGTGTCGGTCAGTGTGTGTTTGGTCAGTGTGTGTTTGTGTGTGTGTACTGTGTAGGTGGTGTGGGCCAATCTTTTCACCTGCTGGGTTGATTGACACCATTAGCATCTGCCATTTTTCTCAGCCCCTGTTGTACTACCTGACATCTGTCACACGGCCATACTGCCACTACAGTTCCCTGCAATGGGTGCACTGGGGCTTGAGGCGTGATTGGTATGGAAGGCTGAGGCTGTGGGGCTTAAAGAATCAACATGAGAAGTGGCAGGATAAGTGCATTAAAATGTTAGTAATCCATTGTGCACAATCGTTGATTGTCCATGTCACTCTGATTAGTTTGAGACCCGGGTAGGGGTGGAGAGGCAGAAAGGAATCGATTCTCTTCTTTTTCCCCTTTTTTTAAACATGTGAAGTGGTTTTATTTTTAGCTTTCATCAATTGTACCCTTACTGACGCCGGGACTGAATACCTTCCATTCAGGGCATCTGTTTAGCCAGACACAAACACAGCACTACAGGCTGAATATGATGGAGGGATTCAGAGAGAGAGGGAGAGAGAAACAGAGGTAGGTACTACACTACTCTTTCAGCCTGCCACACGTTCAGGAGATATCCAGTGCATTTTGAAGCGGATATGAGACATCCACTGTTATGAGCTGGGCCCAACCATTTAGCTTTAGGAGCACATCTTAATGCTATTGCAGAGGGGAGTGTCTCTACTATGTAAGATCATGGTCTCTTGTCTTCACATGTATCTTCAACATGAGAGATCCTTTTGTGGTCACTATTTAAAAGGAAAGTGTAGAGAGCGTCAACAAGCCTTTGTGTTTTATTAAAGTCATGTTGGGATTATGTTCATGCTCACTGGCCACAGCCAATATCTTCCTGACTTTCAGTAGCCCTTGGAACCGCAGACTATGAAACCTGGCTGAGTTGTGGTCCGTCTCCCTCTGCAGTTTTTTTGAGCAATACTGTTGTTAATGTTCCACATCACTTTGTATCATGCCCCCAACTCCATGTTTGTCTTTCTGTTTGTCTGTCCTTCCATCTTCTCTCTCTTGGTCTCTCTTTCTCTCCTGTGTTGACATTGTTTAGATTGCCATTGCAGATCTGGTCTGTGTATTCTGTATCCTGAATGCAGGTGCTGTGTCCACACGAAGGGCATCGGCGGTTTGCTATTCCCTCACAAGGTCCGCTCACTACTGGTCTAGGGCTGGATTCTTGCTGCTCTATATGAGGATTGTTCACAATAGGAGAGAGATGCTATATTCTTACAGCAATATATAGCTATCACAACCATTTCAAATTATTTTATGACAATTATAATACAATCTTGTTCCTATAGACACAACATAATCTCACCTCTTGCTGTGACTCAGAAGTCCATTGACGCAGGTTATGCATTGGTTGTTCTGGTGCTGCTCCCACCATCTGGGATCTGGATTTATGTCTGGATCTATGCATTTAGTATTCATCATTGCCACAGTAGAAGTTGTCGAAAGTAGACATTTATCCTAATATATATTTCAAATGTTTTGGCATGGTGTTGTCTGTATGCCAGAGGCTAATGAAATCCTAATGAGTCATTTTCGGGATGTGTTTGGCTCTCATGTTGTTTTCACCCACTTATCATACTGATAAGGTGTGATATATCATGTTTTTTAGATTGAGATTTCATTTATTTTCTCTCACACAAGGAAATCCATTTTCAGTGAAAAGGCACGGAAGCATAAACAATATCTACAAGCGTGATTCATTGGTACAGAATCATGATATATTATGATATGCTTGTAGTGTGTATGGCGGCAGGTAGCTTAGTGGGTAAGAGCGTTGTGCCAGTAACCGAGAGGTCGCTGGTTCTAATCCCCGAGCCGACTAGGTGAAGAATCTGTCGATGTGCCCTTAAGCAAGGCACTTAACCCTAATTGCTCCTGTAAGTCGCTCTGGATAAGAGCGTTTGCAAAATGACTCAAATGTAAAAATGTATGACACACGAATCCCCTAAACAACTTAACTTCTTCGTTTACGCTTTAATGCCTACCTTTTGCCTTATCTGTAGAAACCGAAACGTTCAGATCCGGATGGGACACTGTGACTAATCATCTGGTAACGTTTCCATGCTGGCAACAGCCGAGAACTTCACGCTGTGGTTCCGTTACTCAGAGAAGAAAAGGGCAGAAATTGGGAACGGAGGACAGCACACCAGCCGAGTGTGTTTGGGCTGCGTGGATAGTCTGTGGGTTGATTGAGTACAGATTTCCCGTTGCTGCAGTCTGAAGTCAGTCCAGTCGAGTGTGTCTGTGTCTCTCCAGAAAGCCGTCTCTCTGAAGACGCCTCGGATAGCGGGGAGGGAACAGATATGCTGTGGTGTGTGGGAGACACTGATATTGAAACGACTTTAACAACAGGGGAGGCAAGTGTGTTTTGGTGTTTAATGTTAAAAAGCAAACAAACTCCCCCACATAAATAAACCCCTCATCAAACACAGCCATTCAGTCGAGATAACTCACTCAGAAACACTCTCTCAAATCAACTTTAGTGGCTGAGGTTCTGCAGACAGCAGCATACTAGCAACGCTTTATCATTTACATTTTAGTCATTTAGCAGACGCTCTTATCCAGAGCAACTTACAGTTAGTGGATGCATACATGTATATATATATATTTTTTTTCATACTGGTCCCCTGTGGGAAACGAACCCACATCCCTGCCGGCCAAACCCTCCCCTACCTTGGACGACGCTGGACCAATTGTGCGCCACCCATGAGTCTCCCGGTCGCGGCCGGCTGCGACAGAGCCTGGACTCGAACCAGGATCTCTAGTGGCACAGCTAGCACTGCGATGCAGTGCCTTAGACCACTGCGCCACTCGGCTTAGACCACTGCGCCACAAGGCTAATGAAGAGGTAAGTGTTAAAAGCATGCCTCCTGGGACCTAACCTCCCACTACGATATAGACAAATTACATTACATCCAAATAAGGCACAGAAGTTAGATAAAACATATAGGAATAAATAAAAAATCACCGCTTGCTGCTCTCAAATTTGAGCTTTATTGAGCTGGTGATAGCAAAATGCTTCCGGCCATAATGCCTTCAGTCAGATTACTGGTTACTAGTTATGGTCGCTTCCCTATCTCAACATAGATCCGCAAACACTGAACAGACATTCACTTTCCAAATCAAATCAAAGTGTATTTGTCACGTGCACAGGATACAGCAGGTGTAAATAGTATAGTGAAATGCTCTCTCCTTGCCTCCCACTAAACCTTATTAAAACAGACAACGTGTCATCAATTAACTGAAGGCATTGATTTATAGAAGGTGGCCAGATCGGTTTGGTACTGTTGATGTGAATGGAGACGAGGAGGGCATGGAGACCACAGAGCCACAGGGAATGGAGTTGGCAAATGGGTAATCCTATACCCAGCTGGGGGGGGGGGGGGGGGGGGGGGGGGGGGGGGGGTTTAAGTCAGTCAGAAGCAGTTGTAGAGATCAGAGGGAATGCTGTATCTAAAACCCCAGCCCCAGGAGGAGCTCAAAACGGTTCAATTCCAGTTCATCTGCTTCCCAAAATCATAATCGCTCTAATGAAGTAATGCACATTGGAATTACAGCCATTCATTGGCTACTCCCTCCGAGAGGCCTTGTGAGGTTTTTCCCCATTATGTTAATTTATTTACTGCTTTCTCTTTCGTTCTCTCTCTCCTGTCTTTCTCTCCTGTCTTTTCCTCTCTTTCAATTCATCTCTCTTTCCTACTTCCCTCTCTCCGTCCATACATTGGGCACTCTATCTACCAGATAAAGAGAGCCACAGGGGAGAGCAAACGAGGGAGGAGAAGAACAAGAAAGAGAGGGAGAAACACATCTCACTCAGCCAGTTCCATCCAGTTTCCCCAAGAGGATTTGGTGTTTGAACTAAATGTTGTGAAAAGCGTTGGTTCCTCACTTTGAGACTGTCCCGGCCCACCCCCTGAGCTACTAATCTCTCCACTGTTGTACTTAGAATAGAAGCTCCGCCTGTGGGCGCCATTAGGTCATTTTAGGATAGTTACTTCTAAAGAGTTGTGAGGGGCTGTGGAAACCCATAGAGAGAACTCATGATTGAGACTGAGGGAGAACTGAGGAACAGGATTCGTGAACACCACTCTATAATTGATCTGAAGACCTTGAGGAACATTATGTTTTAGTGAGGACATCGTTATCATGAAGAGCCTCCCTTTCTTTGTGCAGATAAGTGGTGTAGTCATGAGATAAGAATGTCTCATAGAGATGTCCCAGAGACCTCATCTCCTATCATTGTAATGGCCTCTTCTGTGAAGGCATTGGTGTATGAGTGTATTGGCAGTTAGTAACTAAACTGAAATGGTGCATAGCATCACCTACTGTGCTGGGGTGTGTATAGTCTGAACAGGTATTAAGCCAAGAATGGTGATTTACTGCCACCCACAGTTATGGAATGTTTGCTCAGAAGTATAAATAATTGTCTGAACCTTCCTGCTGACCTGGATGGAATTCTGTCATCCTTCCTGAACCCATAGCAAGCCCCACCCAGTTGGCGCGGCACATGCTAAAACAGGCTTTGGAATAAGTGTGCCCTCTATCTAACTCTATGGTATGTCCATGTGAGCTAATTATAACCTTGCCTGAGAGCAGACAATGCTTGGGCTAAGTATAGTGCAGGGATGGGCAACTGCCTTTTGTAGGCCCGCAGATGTATTTCCAGACCAAAAATTATATGTTGTATTTTTGGGGGAACTCAGTCAGGGTCTCAACTTGTATACCATGTGTATCCTGTACATACGACTAAAACAACTCGAAACTAACCTTGCCCCAGGCTTCATCGCAGCAGGCTAACTTGTTGTTGAGCTGTCCCGATGACCCGGGGTTTGATAACCGGTTAGTTACACCAGCAAGACAGACAAAAATGAGTCACACAGAGCATCACTAAGCCTTCACTGAGATGAGCAAGGTGGTTCATTTTCACACAAAAAAATACACTATCTCAATTGACGTGACGTGGACATGGGTTTCCTGTATATCTGCGTGTCTCTGTTTCTCTCTCTTTGTTTGTGTTGGTCTGTGTGTGTCTTGGTACACAATGTTTAGGCACAGGATTAATTGGGTATTCTCCTAAGCCTCATTTATGAATATATGACCCAATATTTCCTCTTTCCCCTCTGGCTGATGGAGAGGTTCTGAGAGAGTGGTGAGGGCAAAGTCTAAAGAAGAGAAACAGGGACATATCAGTGATAAAGCACACACCTGCCACATATTCTTCCTTTGGGTGTAATAGCCTGGCTGTCATATGAGTTGTTATTGGTGTTCTCAGTCAGTGTATTGCACCTGAGGTGTTAGGAGAGCACAGCTTGAGTCTACAGACCTCAGTACACACTGTTCACCATCCTTAGGCATGTTTTCATCACTGTTATTTGAAGACATTATTGGGTTATTTGTCTTGACTCCATGAAATTGAGTAAATATGTGTAATGATGTTCTACCTGGGGTGATGAGGATAGTACAGGGCATGTATAACAGAGGTTTGTAATTTATTTGTTCACTCTGTCTTGCTCATGTGAAAGCAGGATGGTGTGTTATTACTTTGTACTCAAGTTATGAGAACACATTTTATTCTATTGACATAGCATAGCATACAAGCATACTTTTCATCCTAGGGCCATGTTTTTATTTTATTTTATTTCACCTTTATTTAACCAGGTAAGCCAGTTGAGAACAAGTTCTCATTTACAACTGCGACCTGGCCAAGATAAAGCAAAGCAGTGCGATAAAAACAACAAAACAGAGTTACATATGGGGTAAACAAAACATAAAGTCAAAAATACAACAGAAAATATATATACAGTGTGTGCGAATGTAGTAAGTTATGGAGGTAAGGCAATAAATAAATAGGCCATAGTGCAAAAATAGTTACAATTTCGTAATTAACACTGGAATGATAGATGTGCAAAAGATGATGTGCAAATAGAGATACTGGGGTGCAAATGAGCAAAATAAATAACAATATGGGGATGAGGTAGTTGGGTGGGCTAATTTCAGAAGGGCTGTGTACAGGTGCAGTGATCGGTAAGCTGCTCTGACAACTGATGCTTAAAGTTAGTGAGGGAGATAAGAGTCTCCAGCTTCAGAGATTTTT